>NC_048231.1:1392940-1529393 GCF_002007445.2 Ailuropoda melanoleuca
GCGCTCCCCGGATCGCGGCGCTCCAGGGGCAACCCCTCGCCGCCCGGGGCTCCGGCACCGTCTCTGCCCCGAGCCCCGTCTGCAGGCGCGGCCGCCCGAGGGGCAGCAGCCGGGCCCGTGCTCACCTGTGCGCCTTCAGCCGAGCAGCGCGCGGAGGAGAGCGGCGGCGCCCGAGCTGGGCATCCCCGGCGCAGCCCCAGCGGCGGCGGCGGCTCCCCCAGCCGTCTGGGACGCCAGGAGGAGGACGCTTCGCTTTGTTGCTTATTCATGAGGCCACGACGAGAGCTCGGGATTGGGCGGCGGGAAGATGTGCCCGCCCCGCCTCCGCTGGCACTGACACCCGGTGCCGTCGCCTCACGCCCCTCGGCGCCCACTTCCCGGCCTCCGCTCCGGCGCCGGGGGCGAGACGGGGTGGGCGNGGGGGGGGGGGGGGGGGGCGTCCCACTCCGATCCCGGCTCCTGGAGCCTCGCCGGAGACCCCCTGCCCAGCTGCCCGTCTTCGAAGCCTGGGCTTCTGCGGCAGCACTCCCTCGGTGCCTACGGCCGGGGCACTGTTTTCGCTGGAAGAGCCCGAATTTCTCTGGTCTTTGATTAAGGCAAAGGACGCACGTGGGAAGCTGCAGGAGATTCCTTGTGGAAACGGTTCGGTTTAGGCGTGCCCCTAAGTAGGATGGTGTAAAGTAGCCCTAAACAAAGTATTCCCTTTTCAGAGAAGTTAAAAATAAGTGCTAACTACTAAGTATGGTTTATTGAGCCCTTACTCCTTCCAGGAGCAATGCTACGTGCTTTATTCAGCGCTGGCTCAATCTACTCAATAACCCTGAAAGAAATCATGGTAATCCCCATTTAACAGGGAACGAAGCTGAGGCTGAAGGCTGTGTAAGTTGCCCAAGATCTTACAACTAGTGTGGTCACCAGGAATTCATGGCCTCCATCCTTGAGTTCGTCAGTGCTTCAGTTTACTTTTTCTATTGACTCTCATTATAGGTAAAAAGAGATGTCAGGAATCCAAAGGCCCTTTCTAGAACAACCCCCACAGAACCAGACATTTGCAAAGCACTTTTCACATACGTTATCTCTTGTACTTACTCATTCCCTTCTTTATAATAGCTGTCTTAGACCCGTTTCATAGTAATTTGTAAACATCTTCAAGACAGAGCAAGGTCTTGTTTACCTTTGACCCCACACACCTAACACAATCTCAAATACCCACTGTTAGCTTACCCATTCCACCTCTCTTTAGAAGAGATTATCTTTGTATTTCCAGAAAGGTTGTCAACAAATAGTTGTTGAATGGAATGTGATTGAATTGATTTGAATACATAAGATCTGTTTTTTATGTATATTCAATGTAATACAATATAATACATCATACTGTGACCAGGCCTTCTACCCAAATTCAATACCCACCAGGTGGATAAGCCATACTCAACCTGACCAAGCTGTGTTTCAACATTTTATTTTTATGTCAGGTGTTTGAAATTTACACCATATCTCATAAAAACAATGTTATGTAGTATGGTAAGATTCCCAGCTAGACCACAAAATTGGGTCTACTTGACCCAAATGCATGTAAATAGTAGTACTAATAAATAACAACCTGACCAATCAGGTTGAACCAGAGGACCAAACAGAATAGGAGAAGACAACAGGAGAAAGGGATTCCAGCTCCCAAGGCATCTAAGGCCAGTCTTATATACATATTTGAGATATCCGAAGTTTCTTTGGAATCTACCTGCCTCCCACTCTGCATCCCTTTCTAACATCCTAGTGTTGTCCTTTGAAACCCACAATACTCGAAGTCCCAATGACAAAGCTCCACTCCCTAGATCTGCCTTACACTCAAAGTTTTCCATTCTCAAAAGTTACCCTTCTCCCATAGTAGAATTCTTATTTTCCTTTTCCTCAATACAGTCATTCAGCTATACAGTAAAAATGATCTTATTGGAACTCATTTATACTAATCCTTTATCCTTTCCCAAATGGTATTGCTTTAAACAACTCTGATTCGTGCAACTTATCTCAACAGCTGCTATTGGTACATGGCAGTGATAATAAGACCCACTCTTGGGGCGCCTGGTGGCACAGTGGTTAAGCGTCTGCCTTCGGCTCAGGGCGTGATCCCGGCGTTATGGGATCGAGCCCCACATCAGGCTCCTCCGCTGGAAGCCTGCTTCTTCCTCTCCCACTCCCCCTGCTTGTGTTCCCTCTCTTGCTGGCTGTCTCTATCTCTGTCGAATAAATAAAAATAAAATCTTTTTAAAAAAAAAAAGACCCACTCTTCCACCCCAGCACACACACAAATCATAAATCAGAGACAGTTGTATCTAAAATTCAAATCAATAAATCCAGGAATGAAGTTTTGGGGTTCCCAAATTTAGTAAGTAAAAATGGAGAATGTCCATGCAGTATTTGGGACATATTTATGCTAAAAATATTATTTATCTGAAATTCAGGTTTCACTGAGCATCCTGTATTTTACCTGATAAACTTTGCAGTATTCGATAATTACTTCATCCTAGTTGGTAAAAGCCTTTGTGTCAGAAAGAAATTGGTCCCATGTAACAAATAACTAGATAACCAACCCCGAGAGCCAGGAGTGGACAATGTCCATTCAAATACCATCCAGAAAGGAGGGTCTTGGCAATGCAGACTTGAGCATTATGGTGTCCTTGGTAAGGCTATCAGTAAATTGGGTAGAAATGCTTCACAATATACCACTAATTCTCTTTACCGTGATTCCTATGTACCAAGTAACTATCTGACTGCTTGATTTCCCATGTATAATGCCCTTAAGACACTGCTGAAATAAATATATGTGAGCTGGATAATGTGTGTCTGTTTATAACAAATCTACTTTCCATGCCCACAAAAATTGGGTTTTTGGTCTTGCAAAAGCCAGGAGACCCTGAGTGGGGCTGACGTCACCAAGATAAGTACCACTTAAAGGTTCACATAAGGGCCCTTGAAAACCAGCTGGCAGGACTTCCCCAGACTGCACTACTGTTTCCTGAGGATGTTTTTAGTTTTATTTGCTTTGTTTTATTTTCATTTGAAATTACACCAGCAACAAGCACTTGAGGCAATAGAACAAAATGAAATGAAAGTAGCATCTGAGGAAAAATCTTCCTGGAAGGCTGAGTTTACCTGGAAATCTCTTCACAACTGTTGCTGTCTTTCCCTGTGGTTTTCCCTCCCTTTATTTCTGAACTCTCTAAAACTCCTTTCTTGGATGTGTTGTCCTTGTAGATTCCCAGGGCACCCAGCAAAGAGGTCTGGCCATGGAAGGAGGACAGGAGCTGCTAGATAGAGTAGAAGTCATTTGCCAATTGCATATTTAAGTCTTCACCGCAAAAGATAGTCTTTCCTTTCTGACCTTCCTAAAAGTTTATAAGCACAAGCTTGTCAGCATCTCCCAATGTTCTCTGCCCAGTTACTCTCTAACCCTAATTGTGTTGGAGACTTCCCAGTTGCTTTTAATTTTTTAACTTGAAATTCCCAGGAGTAGACTTCGGTGTGAAATAGTCTTGCTAAGAATACTCCACTCACTCTGGGTATTCAATAAATATTTGATGGTTATGGTGATGATGAGGTAAATAATGGTAATGATGGTAGGATCTGCTTTATTCATTCTGATAGAGCTTTTCATTGCAGCTGAAATCCTCAGAATACTCAACATGACCTACTTCGGTGTTAATGAGCTTAGATTTTTACTTCATGCTAAATTATGGCTTTAGTATGCCCTTTATTGGAAAGATGGGTAAGTAGAATAAATCCGATAAGAAAATGGTTTTCCTTAAAGAAAGCTTTGGAACAGCAAGTTTATAGACACTGTAGTTGCTTTTAACTGTTAATAGCCCACTATATTTATCTATCTTTAACTCTTATTATGCAAACACCCAAATGAATCCTCTTGTTTCTCTATTCTCCCCAAGAAGCCTTGTCATTATAGAAGCAGAATTTTATGTGCTTTACATTCCCTTCTTTTTAAAATCTGTTATTTTCCAAAATAATGATAAATAAAATAAAATCCGATATTTTCTATATTCTCTTATTAAGTGTTAGATTTCTTCAGGCCCTGAACTTTCTGATTCAATTCTAACAAATGGAATTTTGTCTGTTGCCTTGAAAAAGCACAGTAAGAGAGGAAAGGACTACTAATGTGGGTACAAAAACAAAATTTCTAACAGTACAGGCAATTGAAACAGAAACTTTTTAGATAAAGTCAAGGATGAAGACATTTACAAGAAAGAAATCTCATTCCATTTTTTTCCAGCCATAAGTAATGTCCTTGTAAGACTGTAAAAATTCTTTAAAAAAAAGATTTTATTTATTATTTGACAGAGAGAGAGCATAAGCAGGGGAGCAGCAGGCAGAGGGAGAGAGAGGAGCAGGCTCCCCCACTGACCAAGGACCCCGATGTGGGCTAAGCTACCCAAGTGCCCTGTAAAAATTCTTTTTAAGAGATTCAAACATCAAAGGTCTAATATACCCTTTAATCCTAAATGAATCAGTCATTGTGAATAACTGCATTCAAAATGACATTTATAACTCTAGAAAAGCTATGAATTGCCTTTCACTCCTTGTCTCTTTTTTCATATGCCTAATGGTGAATAAACCGATGATTTTAATAGATTCCTTATCTTAAATAATGGGCATGAGATACTTATTACTGACTTAATGGTATACATTATCTACAGCCTAAGCTGCAAAGAAAGATTGTTTACTCTTCCCTGCCTCTACTAAGGATAGTATTAAAGAGAAGGTTTTACCAGGCAGGACAAAGCTCAGGCTCAAGAAAGACTCTTGGGGACGCCTGGGTGGCTCAGTCGTGAAGCGTCTGCCTTTGGCTGGGGTCATGATCCCAGGGTCCTGGGATGGAGCCCCGTATCCGAGCCTTGCATCGGGCTCCCTGCTAGGCGGTAAGCTTGCTTCTCCCTCTCCCACTCCCCCTGCTTGTGTCCCCTCTCTCGCTGTGTCTCTGTCAAATAAATCAAATCTTTAAAAAAAAAAAAACTGCTCTTAATCAGAGAAAGTTCTTAAAGACTGGAATAGATTAGTGAAAGAGGTTATATATTCTCTTTAGTTCTAGGTTTCTAAAAAGGATTCACTTCATTCTGGCTGGGGTTCCTGATGAAACACCGTTAGCTCACTCAACAAGGAAATTATGGAAATAGTTGTAATAGTTGGGGAAACTACCAATTATATTTACTGCGGCTAACTGCGTTATTGTTAATTATCTGCCTTCCAATGCATGTTGCTTATTTTACTTCCTAAAAATACGATGCAGGTATTAACATCATACTCAAAATACACGAGAGTATATTCAATCTACAGCACCTGGGAGCAAAAGCAGAGAACAGGATAATGTCAACGGAATGTCAACACCATTCCGATGAAGATGTCCTGGAAGCTCATAACCAGACTAATACTGACTATCCGAACAACGGTTTAATAAAGTTTAAATGTGGCCTGGACATCATTGCCCAAAAAATAAAAAAAGACCTTTGCTGTAGTACTCAACCCCTGCTAAATTCCCTGTCTCTGTACATTTTGGCTGATTCTTCTGGCCAACTGTCTTAGAGGACAGCAGAATTAGTGTGTGCTTCATAGTCATGAAGCAATGAGCAGTGAATCATTTAATATGAGCTATGCATTTATTGGGGTATTGGCTTTATCTCCATGGCTAATCAATCACAAGTGTTTTTGTTTTGTGCAAAGTATGTGGTATACGTGGAGATACACAGTTGAACTCAATTCTCTTCACACACCTTGAATTTAGTCGAGAGGCAAAGGTGATATACCCAGAAATATTACCAATAATACATGATATAAAATTTTCTCATCTGCTTCTTCAATGGTCTAAACGTAGTACTCATTTTTTATCATCTTTTTTCATTATACTACTACAGAGAGGAACTATCTGATACAGCCTATGTGGAAAATCTGCATCTTAATATAGTTAGTACATGTGTTATGTAACCATCTTCCTCTCCCCCAAAACTATAAGTTCTCTGAATTCAGACAGTGCGTTTAATATAGTCTCACATCTCCCACAACGACTACGGCAGTGCCTTGACATAACAGCTGTTCAAGAAAGTATCTGTTGGGGCGCCTGGGTGGCACAGCAGTTAAGCGTCTGCCTTTGGCTCAGGGCGTGATCCCGGCGTTCTGGGATCGAGCCACATCAGGCTCCTCCGCTATGAGCCTGCTTCTTCCTCTCCCACTCCCCCTGCTTGTGTTCCCTCTCTCGCTGGCTGTCTATCTCTGTCAAATAAATAAATGAAATCTTTAAAAAAAAAAAAAGAAAGTATCTGTTGACTATTTAATTATGGCCATAAGCTTATTACCAAAATAAACACAGTAATGTTCACCATTTCACAACTATGAGGCAGAAACTGAATACTACTAACATAAAAAGGAAGTTTGATGAGCTTCAGAATTTGTATATTAATCTCATACAAGTTGGAAAGATACAGTCCAATGTAAATGGCCTTGAGACTCAGGATTTCATTATTTTTTACATCCTTGAGAAGGGGTTAACCTATGTATACAAATGTACTTTCTGAAGCCAGAGAACTGAGCCAACTGATATTTCAAGTCCCCTTCTAACCATAAGTCTGCAATCTTTGTAATTGGTAAAGTTCACATTTATTTAAGAAGGAGTTGCTCGTGAGCAAGAAATACCCTGCATGTGAGATTTTAAAAAAGAAGAAAAAACTGCTTCAAGCTGAATCCAGTACTCCTATTCCATCCGGGCTCAGATCTCTGAAATAGCGTGAGCAACGTGTTTTGTTTTATTTATTCTTTGTCAAGACCTACAATATAAAGTAGACATAAAAGATGCATTTTGCAGAATCAGTTCAAAGCAATTCCTCCGTAACTTGTTTACAGAAATAGCCAAAGGCGAAAAAACTTCCTTCAGAATCAGAATGATTGAAAATATGTCTCATACGGAGAAAATGATTTAGTTTTGGACTGGTCCAAAGTGTGAGGCATTGCCACAAAAGAAGAAATGACTTTGTCTCCAAAAAGTTCCCAGTAAAGATAAATGGGATGATCACATAATGTTCTTTCTTTTCTCTTTTTTGCTCTGAGGAGCTTTCTATAAGTGGCTTTCAGGCATAGTGGTATGTTTTGTTTTCTTTCCATCTCTCTCTTTGTAAAAGCCATTTTAAGGCACTTACCATGGCCAGCTGATGTTCATTTTATGACATTGTTCTCAGCAGTCATCTTACGTCGATGAGCATTTTTCACTCAGATCAGATTCTGCTGGGTTCATCAAAAACACAAAACTTTTTTTCCCCTGTCAGACTCCAACTCTCCTGTAAATTCTATTTCTCTGGCTTTCTTTCCTCATACTTCTTGCTTCCCAGATTCTATACTGCCGCTTTTGAAATCTAATGTCTTCTCCATCATGTACATTGTTCCCTGTTTCAAAGATGCAAGACTGAGCACTTTGGCCCAATCCTTTCTGATTTCAGAGTCTTGAATTCCAGCGTGTTGCTGTGTTTGAGGCAGCCTTGAGGACTATAACCCAGTCCCACGTGGTGCAATACATTATTATTCATGAGCACTTTTATAGGCCCATTCTTTTGCCCAAGGCACAAATATAAGCAATAAGCTTCACCTCTTCTCCCTCTCCCCCTGGAGAGGGATTTCACAGGAAATGTGGCAGACATGAAGGGCATCGTAAGCAGATGATAAAGATATGGAAGACATAAAAATATTAGAGGCTAGAAACATTTTTGCTATCACAGGGAAAGAACCAGAGACAAATATGGTTACCTCCGCCCTCTTCCTCTTTCTCCACTTCGACCTCCAGGCCCAGAGGTGGACTTTTGACTGGAGAAATGAGGGACAAAGCACTTGAGTTAAGGGATGGAGAGGAGACTCAAATTCCTTCTTTCCCTCTTCCAGCCTTCTTCAGGAATGGCCTTGAAGGTAGAAACTTTGAGAACTGGGGATGATACGTCTGAGAAGAGCCCTTCCTTCTGGAAAACTCAGTGGGGTTGGGTCAGGGTGGAGCTTTACTTCATACACACTGGTTGTTAAAATAAGGAAGCATTTCCATATCAGTTGGTGTAAATCCATTACCTCAAGCTCTTACTCCAAGTCCTCCCAATCCCCTCTTATTCTTCCCAGCCTCAATTCCCTCACCAGCTCCCCATCATCCCAAGGAAAGGGGGGCCCGCTAATGTCTGGCACAGTCGGAGGTCTCTTGTGATTAGCTAGTGTAGTGCTCACGCCATTCTAAGTATGATTTTTTAAGATTTTATTTTTCAGTAATCTCTACACCCAATGTGGGGCTCCAACGCACAACCCTGAGACCAAGAGTCGCATGCCCTACTGACCGAGCAGCCAGGTGCCCCCATTCTAAGTATTTTTAATAGCATCCCTGGTTGAAGGAGAACAGTGACATATTTAGGGAGGGAATATGAGATAGACCTTCTCCCCAAAAAAGCCCATTTCAGGCCAAAGAGTCACAGGTGGTACTTTTTCACAAATTGGCTCTCCCTAATAGTAGACTTTGTCCCTCTGAGCCTGTGCCTTGCAGAAGGAAAGAGAACTTACTGCATAGGTGGCCGAAAGATTCTTCACCCCTCTAGGATAAGAGAGCAAACAAGTGTTTAGAATCTAAGCGCTTGGGGGGCTCCTGGGTGGCACAGCGGTTAAGCGTCTGCCTTCGGCTTGGGGCGTGGTCCCGGCGTTATGGGATCGAGCCCCACATCAGGATCCTCCGCTATGAGCCTGCTTCTTCCTCTCCCACTCCCCCTGCTTGTGTTCCCTCTCTCACTGGCTGTCTCTATCTCTGTCAAATAAATAAAAAAAATCTTTAAAAAAAAAAAAAAAAGAAGAATCTAAGCACTTGGGAGCATGCTTCAGCTTCCCAACAAGACAGTGATAGTTTTGATATCGTAGGCTGGTTGGGAGGATTAAATGAGATAATACGGAAAATACTTAGCACAGCGTCCTTAACAGCCATTACACGGTCAATAAATACTATTATCTGAAACACAGTGCAGACTCAGTTGATGAGGTATTGATTTTCAGGTATAAAAGCAGGTATTTCCTGAGTTGATGGCTAATGGATTTTTCCCTCCTTGAGGAACTTTCTGAGAGCAGAAGCAAACCTATTGATATCCCCCTATTTAAATTTCAAGTTTGTGTTGGAAAGAATAATTTTCTGGGGCTAGATTCTAGAGTGGTAGTTTTGGCATAATTCTGTAGAATTTTCTTAGAATCTCACCAAAGAAATTTAATCAAGAAGGCTCTCAAGTTTAAGTAATTTGGATAATGTCCACCAGGGACTTCCCATTAACACCAATTTTTTTCCCGCAAACAGAAACGTTCTTATGTAGGCAGAAAACATTTTTTAATTTGCTGACATTATGCTATTATTTAACTGATTTAGCATTTTATGAAAACTCACTTACCTAGAACCAATGACATCACTTACTTAGCTGAAAGTAGGTTCAAACTGTAATAGTGTCTGGCCTATTACAGACATTGAATATATTTATCTTATTTAGGCATCTCGAAACACTTTATAGCTATGGAGGTGTATCTCTGCCCCAATTTCCTTATTCATCAAATGAGACACTGAAACTGCAAGAGATTGCAAAGTCCACGCGGGAACCCACACCTCTGAATTTGTAGTCCAGGGCTCTCCCCCTTCTGCACAGGGATGTCTTCAGTGACATTATCCGATTTCAAAGGATATTTAATGGCTTCATCAAAGAACATATTTAATGACTCCATCAAAGATTTGGCTTTAGAGCTAAGCATCATAAGCTACATTGAAGCCTCTGTGCCTGGGCTCACGTTCTTCTATCTGACTCGAACACTTGTCTCACCTTTCTTTGGCTGGCTAAGGATACTTACTCATCATCAGAACTCACCTTGAGCATCACCTCAAGGAAACTTTCCTGACGGCCTAGGCTGGGCCGAGTGCCCTTTTTCAGGCCCCCGTGACACCTGGGCACACCCATGTCGTAGCACTCACATTCAGAATAGCCATGTCTCAGGTGCTCAGTCCCTGCACTGGCGCTCAACCTGCCTCCTGCATCCCATTCTGCCTCGGTCACTTTCCAGGCTGTGTCCTCCCCAACCTACATACCCCCGACATATCCCCCCCAACCCATACCACTCCCCAGCTGTCGTCACCCCAGCCTGAATCCCTCTCTGCCTGAATGCACCCTCGCTTGCATCTCTCCCCACCAGACTCTATCTTCCTGCATATATCCCTCCAGCCTACATCCCTCTGTGAAAGGAAGAATTCTAAGACAGCCTCAAAGATTCTTGGCCCCTGAGAGGCACATACCTTCTCCCAGATACTCAATCAAACTCTAACCTGGGTGCTCCTATAAAGTGATTTTGCAAATGTAATTAAGACCCCAAATCAGTTGATGTTAAAATCGGGTGGGCCTGATCTAATCACATGAGCCCTTTAAATTTGGGTCAAGAACTTAAGACAGGGAAGTCAGCAATGTGAAGCGTGACAGGACAGATGAAGGGGGCCATGTGGCAAGGGACTAGGGTGCCCTCTGGTTGCTGAGAGTGGCCCCTGTCAATAGCCAGCAAGAAAACGGGGATCCCCACGTTGGGCTCCCTGCTCGGTGGGGAGCTTGCTTCCCCCCTCCCTCTGCCCGCTGCTCCCCCTGCTCGTGCTCTCTCTGTCAAATAAATAAAAATCTTAAAAAAAAAAAAGAAAGAAAGAAAGAAAATGGGGGTCCCAGTTCTAGAAACACAAAGAAATGAATTCTCCCAACAATTATGGGAGCTTGAAAGAGAATATGAGCTCCAAAATGGAACAAGGCCCAGCCGACATCTTGATTTTAGCTTTTTTTTTTTTTTTTAAGATTGTATTTATTTATTTATTTGACAGAGATAGAGATAGCCAGCGAGAGAGGGAACACAAGCAGGGGGAGTGGGAGAGGAAGAAGCAGGCTCATAGCAGAGGAGACTGATGTGGGGCTCGATCCCATAACGCCGGGATCATGCCCTCAGCCGAAGGCAAACGCTTAACCGCTGTGCCAACCAGGCGCCCCAGATTTTAGCTTTCTGAGAGCCTGTGTGGAGAACTCAGCCACTCTGAGCCTGGACTTCTGACCTACAGAACTGAGAGTAATGAACGAGTGTTGTCTTAAGCCACTAAATTTGTGATAATTTGTTACACAGCACTAGAAAACTAACACAACCTCACCCAGCCTGTACCTTCCCGGTTCGTATCACTCAGTGTCTCCCTCCGACTAAATCTCCCCAGGACGCATCTTCCCACCTGGAGCTATTCGGTAGCCTAAGCCATTCGCCTACCCCAGTATGGACCCCCCACCTGCATTCCGCCCCGCTTGTACCATTCCCCAGCCTGAATGCCTTCCACAAACACACAGCTTGTCACAAATAACCCTGCAT
Organism: Ailuropoda melanoleuca; assembly: GCF_002007445.2. Classification (NCBI taxonomy): domain Eukaryota; kingdom Metazoa; phylum Chordata; class Mammalia; order Carnivora; family Ursidae; genus Ailuropoda; species Ailuropoda melanoleuca. The sequence goes on from NC_048231.1 coordinate 1,404,356, forward strand.
CAATCCAATCACTCACACACACACCGCTAGCACCACTAACACCATCACCATGCTGCATGGTACAGCAGCCTAAGTGATTCAGCCCAAGGAACACACCAGTCAAATGCACAGTGTGCATTACCAGATGGAAATTTTGTCTCCTTTCCAAGACAGGTGAGCAGGACTGGGCATTCCGGAAGGAAAACGGTAGTCTCCTCTCCTTTGCTCCCTTGAGCCTCAAGCCAACTGGGCGCAGAGCAGCCGGTCAGCCCTACTTCCTAGTCTCTGAGTGCTGCACTAGCTTCTCCAGCACTCTAGAATCAGAGCGCTCCTCCAGGTGGCCGAAGGCACTTCTTTTCCAAAGGAAATGAACTGAGCCTCCAATCCACTGGCCAAAATCCTCTCGTCTCCCCTCCCTAAGGATCCAGAAATTTCTTTCCTCCAGAAGTAATGCCGACACTCCCCCCCCGCCCCCCATTTCCCACCTTTATTCCAGAGCCAAGCATTGTTTTCTCTCCTCCTAGGCTTTTTGCCACCTGCGCTATCCTACAACTTACATTTGCAAGATGGTGCTTTCCTCACTCAGGTATTCCTCCATAGCGTACCTTTGTACCTGAACCAGAACACTCTGAGGTAGCTGGGGTGAATGGCATAAGTAGCCAATACTTACCTTCGGAAAGCAAACATTAGGTAAAAAAGATAGAATATCTTCATAAAAGGATAAATAACTTTATATATAGCAATCCTATGAGGTAAAGTTATTACCCTTATCTCACAGATGAGGAAATTGAAGTTCAGAGAGGTTAAGTAAGTTATCAAAGGGCACACAGCAAGCAAGCAGCAGGGCTGGGATACCAGCTCAGCTAGTCTGGTTCCAGAGCCCTTCCTCTTGTCCACGCCACTGAACACTTACTAGGTTTCAGGATCACTGTGCTAAGTAGAGTATTATGTGATTTATGTGATGAAAGAGAAAGAGAGAAAGCAGAAAGAACTGTGTGCTAACATGATGGGGAAATTTTCCACAAAGTGTGACTTGACCTAGCACCACAGGACACTTAGGACTCAGAGCTACAGGGTTGGGGCATTCAGGTTGGGGGAATGGAACGAACTAGGCATAAGAGTGAGAACATGAATGTTCTGACACCGTAATTTGTAAAGAAGAGTCATGGGAAATAAGGCTGGAGAAGTGAGTGGAGACCAGACTGTAGCTGCTGTGAATGCCAAGCCAGGGGAGTCAGCCTTGCTTACCAGGCAAGAGGGAAGGATTCTGAGCAAGTGGTTGGAGAAAGAGAAGGGGCAGCTGAATATGGTAACTGCCTGGACTTGGGAGATCAAAGGAAGAATTAAAAAATTATTCCCAGGCATAGTGCTTAGGTATCTAGAATGATTTCAGTTTTAATAATAGAAATTGACTAAATTACATTTGGAACTGAAATTTGCCTCCTTAAATAGTCACATATAGGTCTTTAAATTCTGCTGGAATGGAAATTACATTTGCCCTTTCCATAAAGCAATCCAGGAAAAATTTGTATAGTTAAAAGGATCATCAGAATTCTAGAGAGGCTCCTTTCCCTACAGAAAATTTCAAAAAGGTCAGCTATGCTTTGGGCATTTTGGCAATGAGCTAGTTACCTTCGGGGTACACCTTTGGGGGTGTACCCCCTTAATAAGACAACTGAGGAATTCAATTTTGGGGTTACTTTCTTGCTCTATACATATATCAAGCAGGTGAGAAGTGGGCTTCTGTTGACAATGAGATCAAAACAGGTGTAATTTCCTGAAGGTATTTAAAAAAATGTGCTGGTCAATAGTTATAGATTGTAGGTTATCACTGTATACTCCCCAGCATTTTTTAGGTGCTTCAGTGTTTTTAGGAGTCTAGTTACTATGAATATACCACCTAAAAGGCATATTTTTATTTTTTTCATCCGCAGAGGGAATTAGTAATAAACAAGACCATAGAGAGCATAGGAAAAATCCTTCATGCCGGCACTGGAACATACTGCAAATATTCAACAAACCAGGAGAGGTGGCTGGTGCCCTCCAACACTGCCTGGCATGGAAGGCTGAGCTGAGAAAGGGAGCAGTGGAGACCTGAAACCTGCCGCCGCGTCTACTCCCACCTGTACCCCAGCCCCACCCACGGTGGTCCAGACCGGCATGATAAAGCCAGTGAGGTTCACTTCCTAGTCTTGCCATCTGCCAGCTGCATTCACCTTGGGCAAGTTACCTTACCTCTCGGGGCCATATATACTCTAATCCCCGCCCCCAAAGAAGTTTAAATGATCTATTGCATTAAATGCCATCTACCAAGTTGCTAGGGCAGCACCTAAATCATTGAAGAGGCCCATAACTGTTCCCTTTCCCTTCTCCCCAGTGGGCAGCAGGAAGCAGTGGAGGGAATGAGGTATTCCAACAGGCATCTGGGCAGGGCCCAGGATCAGGGACTCATGAGAAGTCAAGACCTGGAGAAGAAGGCGGGGGCTGGGGGCCAGTGCATTTGCAGACATGCCTCCACAGTGGTACTGCAGCTTGCTGGGACAGACCTGCAGGATGGAATATTCATGGAAAGATAAATGGAGTCAGAAGTGGGGACCTTAAAGATGGCACCAAAGCCCTGGAGATCAAGTGGAAAAGAAAGGGAATTTAAATGGGAAGCATGCATCTTGGAAGAATTGGGAACAGGGAGGGGTTGGGGAATGGACTGGGGCTCACAAAGAGCTGAAAGTGAGTGCTTTCAATAATTTAAAAAACAAAACAAAACAAAACTGAGCCAAGACAGGAAAACCTTTACGGGGAGACCAAGATTCAGGGACAGTCTCCCCTGACAAAACTAGTGAGAAAAGGACAGGGGTTTGGTGACAAAACAAAGACCCAATTATCAAAACTGGGATAGAAAATGGGAGCAAGGTTGGAGCTGGGTGACAAGATCAGATCCAGAGGAATGGCTGAGACCTGGTGCTGAGTCACTGTGACCTGGTGCTGAGTCAGTAGAACACTGACCCTCTGATTGGTCCCAGAAGTCCAGAGCCCTCACTGTGAGCTGGGAGAGACTGAGAGCAGAAATCTAACCTTGGCATTAAAAGGGCAAAGATCTGATGGAATCTTGCAGTCAGGGCCTCTCCAGGCAGTAGCAGGAGCGAAATTCTTTGCAGTTTTTGCCTCATACATCTCGTGGGGGCTTATTAATAATATCAGTGTTCCAGCCCACCTCACACTTAAGGAATGAGACTATGGGTAAGAACAAAGCATCGAGTTCTGGTAAACCCGGTGCAAACTAAAATTGAAAACCCAGAGGTTTAGATTCCAAACTTTATAAAGACATTCTTCCTCATCTTGGTTCTGAATTTATGTATTTATGTCTCTCCCCCTCACTCTCTCTAGAAAGTCACTAGCCTCTAATAACCATATGGGGCTCAGACCGAGGTGGGTTCAAATAGTTTCTTTCTTGCTGTGATAAAATATATATAACATAAACTATGCCATTTTAACCATTTTAAGTATAAAAATCAATGGTGTTAACTGTTGTGTGACCATCACCACCACTGTTTTTTTCTTTTTTATCACTCCTAACGGAAACTCTATAACCATTACAAGCAGCAACTCTTCATTCTCCCCTCCCCCCTGTCCCAGGAACCTCTAAGGTACTTTCTGCCTATTCTAGATATTTCATGTAAGAGGAATCATACAGTGTTTGTCCTTTTGTGACTGGTTTCCTTCACTGAGCATGTTTTCAAGCTTCATCCATGTTGCAGCATGTATCAGAACTTAATTTCTTTTTATGGCTGAATAAATTTCCATTGTATGTATATATCACATTTTGTTTACCCATTCATCTCTTGATAGACACATGGGTAATTTCCACCTTTGGGCTATACTGAATAATGCTGCAATAAACATTGGCATTTAAGTATTTGTCTGAGTCACACTTTTCAATTCTTTTGAGTACATACCTAAGAGTGGAATTTCTGGGTCATATGATAATTCTGTGTTTAACTTTTCAAGGAATTCCCAAACTGTTTTTCACAGAGGCTGCAACATTTTATATTCCCACTAGCAATGCATGATGGTTCCGATTTTCCCAAATCCTCAATAATACTTTTTATTTTCCAGTTTTTAAAATGATAACCACTGTAGTTGGTATGGAGTGGCATGTCATTGTAGGTTTGATTTGCATTTCCTTAATGACCGATGCTGTTGACAACTTTTCACGTGCTCACTGGCCATATGTAAACCTTCTTTGGAGAAAAGTCTATTTAATTCATTTGCCCAATTTTATTTATTTTTCAAGATTTTTTATTTTTTAAAGAAATCTCTACACCCAACATGGGGCTTGAACTCACAACCCTGAGATCAAGAGTCGCACGCCCCACTGACTGAGCCAGCCAGGAGCCCCCTTTGTCCAATTTTAACTTAGGTTGTTCACCATTTTGTTCAGTTTTAGGAGTTCTGTATATCTTCTGGATATTAAACTGGCATGAGATAGGTGATTTGCAAATATTTTCTCACATTCTGTAGGTTGTCTTTTCTTTTTCTTGATAATGTCTTTTGATGCATGAAAGTTTTTAATTTTGATGAAGTCCAATTTATCTGATTTTTTTGTTGTTGCTTGTGCTTTTGGTGTCATATTACGAATCTATTGCCAAATCTAAGGTTATGAAGATTTACGTCAATGTAGTCTTCTAACAGTTTTTTGGGGTTTGCCTTTATATTTATATTTAGGTTTTATGATCCATGTTGAGTTAATTTTTTTATATGGTGTGAGGTAGGATGACCTAACCTCATTCTTTCCTATGTAGAAATCCACTTGTCCCAGAACCATTTGTTCAAGAGTCTATTCTTTCCCCATTGAACAGATGTGGCACCTTTGTCAAAAATCAATTGGCATATTACTGTTTAATGGGTACAGAGTTTCAAATTTGCAAGACAAAAAGAGTTCTGAAGATGGGTGGTGATGGTTGCACAATGTGGATGATGTAATGTTACTGAACTGTACACTTAAAAATGGCTAACATGATACATTTTATGTGTATTTTACTACAATTTAAAAAAATTAATTGGCCATACATGAATGGGTTTGTTTTTTTTTTAAGATTTTTATTTATTTGAGAGAGAGCAAAAGCGAGACAGAATACAGAGGGAGAAGAAGAAGGAGACTCGCTGCTGAGAGGAGAGTGGGATACGATCCTAGGACCCAGAGATCATGACCCGAGCTGAAGACAGATGTTTAACTGAGCCACCCAGGCACCCCCCCATGAATGGATTTATTTCCAACCAATCATTTCTATTGCATTGGTCTATATGTCTATCCTTATGCCAATATAACACTGTTTTAATTATTGTAACTTTGTAATAAGTTTTGAAATCAGGAATACTCCAACTTTGTTCTTTTTCAGAATTGTTTTGGCTATTCAGGGCCCCTTGCAATTCTATAGGGATTTGAGGACTATCTTTTCTATTTCTGCAAAAAAAAAAAAAACAAAACAAAATAAAACAAAGCAAAACAAAACAAAACAAAACAGCACTGTTGAACTGTGGGTGAGATTGTGTTGAATCTGTAGTTAGCTTGGGTAGCATTGCCATCTTAATTCTTTCGTTACATGAATACAGAATGTCTTTGCATTTATCTAGGTGCTCTTTCTGTCAGCAATGTATTGCAGTTTTCAGTTCAGGTAGGTGCTTATGTTATAACATTTTTTTTCCCTTTCTTCAATATGACACATTTTAGATCAAATAAAAAGGAATGCAATTTACAAGAAGGCAATTAGTATTCTATTCATTTTGTTGGCACCCACCCAGGAGAAGAAAAGACTTATAGATGACACAGAATTAAAACAGCATTCGTTGAAGATGCTTTCTGTTCTGAGTTCTAGACTAGGTGCTGGATGGGCCCCTGATTTCCATGAGCTTTAAACAGTTAACTACCAGGTAGAAATCTGAACAATGATGGTATAATGGGAAATGCTACAAAACAGCCTTGTGCAGAAAGGCTAAGGGCGCACAAATGAAGCAAAACTAAGGGCACATAATGGTGGTTGGGTTTGTAAAAATGTCAAATAGGGGGCTTTGACGATAATGACGATAGAATGGGATTTCTCCAGTCAGAAAGGGGAAGGAGAACGGCATGTGTGTGCTTGTGGTGGGGGAAGTGTGGAGATAAGGTAGAAGTGCCTTAATCATCTCTAGTTAGTCAACCAGTTCATTCATTTGAACAATTATAGAAACATTTTAAGGCGCATATCTGTTGATATATTCCTTTTGAAAAATATGATGCATTTAAAAAGTAATACTCGTGGGACAATGGGTGAAATAGAATAAAGGCCATGGAGTGGGGGCGCCTGGGTGGCTCAGTCGGTTGAGTGTCTGCCTTCGGCTCAGGTCATGATCTCCAGGTCCTGGATTCGAGTCCCACATCTGGCTCCCTGCTGGGGGGGGAGGGGTCTGCTTCTCTCTCTCTCTCTCAAATAAATAAATAAAATCTTTTTTTAAAAAAGGCTATGGAGTGGATAATAGTATATTTTACCAATGTTAATTTCCTGATTTTGATACTTGCACTATGGTTGTGAAAGAGTATGTCCTTAGAAAATACACATTGAAGTATTTAGAGGACAGGGAGCATGAGTGCAACTTCCAAATGGCTCAGAAAAAATAATAAGCATGTATACACACAGAGAGAAAATCATAAAGAAAATAATAAAAGTGGTAAAAGGCTAATAATTGGAGAATCTGAGTGAAGAAAAGCTTTTGTACTATTTTTGCAACTTTCTTACAAATTTGGAATTCAAAATAAAAACTATCCCCCCAGAAAGTAATGTTGTTGCTTCTCTACAATACAAACTGGGTTCTGAAAAAAATTTTTACACACAGAAAAATATCTGAAAGGATACCCCACTACTTATCAGTGACTACTTCTAAGGAATAGAATAGGTGGAAAAAAGAAGGATTTAAAATTTTGCTTTGTGCATTTCTGTATTGTTTGAATATTTTATTGAAAGCATGTATTGGCACGCTGGGTGGCTCAGTTGGTTAAGCATCTGCCTTTGCTCAGGTCATAATCTCAGGGTCCTGGGTTTGAGCCCCACATTGGGCTCCCTGCTCAATGGGAAGTCTGCTTCTTCCTCTCCCTCTGCCCCAATCCCCCCACTCATGTGCGTTCTCTCTCTCTCTCAAATAAATAAATAAAACCTTTAAAAAAGAAAAAAGAAAGAAAGGCAAGCATGCATTAATTTTGTAATTAAAAATACAAACACAAAATACATTAAAAAGAAAAAAACCTGGGGGGCGATAATTACCAACAGAAGAACAACTTTTTATTGTATGATAACAGGGAGTGGTAAGAAAAGACATTTTTTAAATTAAGAAAAATACATATTTTACATATGTACATAACAATCAACAAATACATGTCAATATATAAATAATTTTTGGCACTAAATGAGAATGATTTCTTTTTTATGTCCTTGAGAAACTTTTTTTTTTCTTTCCAGGAACTGAGAGCTTGAAAATCTCACATTGTTCTCCAGTCCAGTGCTGCAATGGTAAGAAAAATCACAGAAACTCTCTTGATCATTTAAGAAAAAATCTCCCATCTTCACCTTAATTACTGCCTACATTTTGCTGAAACTGAGGTTGTTTTTGTTCAGAATGACTTCTGTAGGCTGACATACCAAAAAATTACACCCTGTTGTAGTTTCCCAAGCCCACCAGCATGATCAAACTAAATTAAGCACTTATTGAATTCATGCACTTAAAAAAAGAGAAAAAAGAAGTTCCATTTATCGTTTTGGGGATGAAAAAGGAAATATAAAAAATGACATTCTTCAACCAATTTCTTGCCCCAAGTCCCAGAATAGAAGATCACCAGGTCATGCTTTCCCCAGGGTTGGATGTGACTTAAAATGCAAGTGGTGTGAATAAAGCATCCTAAACCAAGTCATGGATTTGCCCCATCTTTCCAGTTTGGGAGGGGGCCAGAGGAGTTGGGTAAAATTGTAGGACCTCGTTCTGTGAGGGACTATCTAATGCCACACTCAGAAGCTTCAGGTGACCAGGGCTCAGATCTTTTATTCTGTTTTATACTGTTGTCTTCCAACTCATTCCTCTTACTCTAACACACCCTTGTCACAGGCTCTCTCCCTCGAGGACAGAGCTACAGAAGCAGGGCCTTATCTGTTTATGTCCTGGGTTGTTAACTCCCAAGACTTAGCAGAGGAGGGGCTGGCTTGGCTAATCTATTTTACTTGTGATCCTTCTAAAAATGAGAATATTCTTCCAGTTGAGTTCTTTTGTATCCAAATACAGTATTATCTTTTGACTCCTGTTATATTTGGGATTAAAATATGCTCAGTATATAAACTCTGGACAAGAATATGACTTAGGTTTCTTTTTCTTCTTTAATATAAGAAGGAAAAAACCTATAGAAGAAAATCCCCAATCACAGGATGAAATCTACTTCCCTTTTTAAAAAGTCTTAATCTCAAATTTTAATGATCATTAGTATACCTTTTATTGCTTGCACCTATTTATTAAAAAATTACTTATTCTCTATCAGTGTGATGTTGAATAAAACATATTCTCTGCCTTTAAGAATAGTATGCTTTAATAAACACTCTTTTAAATTTTTAAACAGAGAGCAATAAGAAATCACCTAAATATAGGATATTACCTTAACAGTTAGATAATATATTCTCTGGGGCAAGTTTGCTGAGTGGCAAACAAAAAATAGTAGAAATTACTCTCAAAGAATTGTCTTGTATTGATGACAATAAAGTCAACTTTATGTTGAATTAATTGTATGTATTTATCTAGCCATTTATATTTTGTTCTCTCCTGAGATCACTTTATTCTAACAGCATTTAATTTACATTAAGATGTATTTTGAACCAGAATAAACACTGAGAAAAGAGTGTCTTCACTGAAATATTGCAAAGCAATAGGAACAAATTCTGAGAAGTGACAACAAAAGGAAGCCCGTGTGTTTATTTTCCTCTAGCTACATCTTGACTGAGTTTTAGAAGTAACATTTTTAAAAATCATAACTATATGAGACAAACAGCTAATTACTTTTTTAAAGCTGGATCTCTGTATTCTTTCTTGCCAAAAATATATCCCAGGTAGATCAGAAATTTAAACATAAATATATGACACCATAAATGTACCAGAAAAAAATGGGTAAACTTTTTTTATAGTCTTGCATCTTGGAAGTATTTTCTAAATATGACAGTTATTTCAGATGCCATAAATAAATGATAAAATATTTCTTATAAAAATTTAAATTCTAAAGGATAAATATTACTCTAAATAGAGTTGAAAGAAGAACCAGGAAAAATATTCCCAACAAACATAACGTAAAAGACTTATTTATTTAATAAATAAAGAGCTCTTATAAAAATAAAAGCAGTGATGGGGGTGCCTGGGTGGCACAGCTGTTAAGCGTCTGCCTTCGGCTCAGGGCGTGATCCAGCGTTATGGGATTGAGCCCCACATCAGGCTCCTCTGCTATGAGCCTGCTTCTTCCTCTCCCACTCCCCCTGCTTGTGTTCCCTCTCTCGCTGGCTGTCTCTATCTCTGTCAAATAAATAAATAAAATCTTTAAAAAAAAATAAATAAATAAAAGCAGTGATGAAATCAAGCAGGGACTGGGAGATGGGGAGGTACTTTCCATTACTTGGACTCTTAGATAAGGACAATTGACTTTTCGCAACCTTAGGTGAAGTACTGTGCAATCACAATTTCTAGGCAAGGTCCTTAGCTTTAACCTTCCAACAAAGTTGCTTATCTCAAGCTTTTCCTATACAGGAATTCTGGTGTTGCCACTAATGAGAAGGCAATCAAGTCTATGGAATAATGGATAAAGAACATAAGTAGGCAATCTAAAATAGCCACATGAAAAGGTACTTAACCCCACTTATAGTTATAGAAAGTTACATTAAAATAATAATGCAATACCTTTTCCATCTATCAAATGAGCAAAGAATAGAAAGATAGATGATATACCCTGTGCTTGAGGAAGTGAAGAAATGGGTATTCTCATTTACTATTGGTGGGAATGTAAATCAGTACAAATTTGGGAGCTGCATTAAAAATATATAAAGGATATATACATATATTTATATTCTTTGACCTAGCAATTCCACTTCTAAGAATTGTTTTATAGGTACACTTGCTCAAGTACCCAAGATTATATATATTTTTTTGAGGATGTTCACCGTAGCTTTGGATAATAGTGGAAAACTAAAAATAACCTAAAGGTCACCAAAAGGACTCTTCCAAAAAAAAAAAAAATACATCCATGGAAAACTGTTAAAACTATAGCTAGTAAAGAGAGGTGAGAGTATATATACAGGCCTACTTAGACATCAAGAGTATATTAAGTGAAAAAAAACTTTTAGGGCCAATGATCACATTTGTGTAAAATAACGTGTGTGTGTGTGTGTGTGTGTATGGGAAGAGGGCACATTTTAAATGATATACTTCTATACAATATGAATATTTCACCAAGAAAAAAAACTTGATAAGAAGTGTTTTTATCCTATGTACTTAAAATGCTTGAATATTGTTTAAAACTACAAAACATGTTGGAAGTTTTCCAGAAAAATTAAATTATACTTGGGGGGGATTGTTTTTTATGTCAAAAGCAAAACATCTGCCAACTTCAGTTTCACATTTTTTCATGTCCTGTTTATCAAACTAGAAACAAACACTGAATCATAATTAACTGATATAATTGGAAAGAAGTACCACCCCAGGATGATATGCTTAATGATATATTTGCACAGTGGTGTCCATTGATGGGTAAATGCAAAAGACTGCAGCCAGGAAGAAGTGGGTAGCATTTAGAAAGAAAGAAAGAAAGAAAGAAAGAAAGAAAGAAAGAAAGAAAGAAGAAAGAAAGAAAGAAAGAAAGAAAGAAAGAAAGAAAGAAAGAAAGAAAGGTGAATTCATCAACATGATACCCATTGAAATAATCCACTTCTTTTTTTAAATTAATTGATTAATTTATCTTTAAATAATCTCTACGTCCAACATGGGGCTCAAACTTATGACCCTGGAGATCAAGAGTTATATGCTCCACCAACTAAGCCAGTCAAGCATCCCTGAAATGACCCACTTCTTGTTTGTTTTCTTACTGATTTCCTTTTCTCATATGCAAGAGGAAGTAATAATCTCCAAATCAAAGTATTTATGTCTGGGAAGTCTGATACTAGATGCTAATTGTTTTTATAAACAATAAAGTCACATTAAAGGTCAGAACAAATAAAGGATCAAGGGAATTTGCTCTCTTTGAGTTTACTAGGTTAAACCTTCACGTAATTTCCTTCTGCGTAGACATTTCATGTACTACGCAGTAGTCATTTAGAGCAACAAGTCTGGGCCTCTCCTGTGAAAGTAAGTTGCCTTGCCTTCCTGATCTGTTCAAAATCAAGGGGAAAAATTACAGGCTCTATTTTATTCATTCATTATATCCTTCCTTCATTATTCTATGCATCATTGATTCATTTTTTAAAAGTCACTTAGTGAATACTTTGTAAGTTCAGCTCTGGGAATACAAAGTTAAGACACCATCCTCAGAACCAAAGGTTTTGCAATCCAAAGGCAGATAAACAAGAAAAAGGGAAAACTACAAGACAATGTAATAAAAGGTTAGTACTGAAGACTAAAGAAACCCAGAGAAGGGGTACTAGTATAAGCTGAAAGGTCAGGGAAGACTTCCTGGCAAAGGGAATGTCTGAACTAAATCCTGAAGGATGAAGGCAGTCCAGATAGGGAGAGGGAGCAGTGTACAAAATCATAGCAGCGAACTGAAATCACACAGCACATTTAGGGAACTGCTCATAGTTCAGCATGGTTGGCATAGTTCTAAGACAGGAATGGTGGGAAAACAAAGCCAGGGAGATATGAGCAGGGATCAGGTCCTGAGGGATTTTGTCTGCCATACTAATCTGGAATTCATCCTAATGGTTATGGGTTTTAAGCAGGAAGAAGATATGATTAAGGTTGGGGTTTAGAAACATCTCGTGGGCAGCAGTGTGAAGGAATAGAACTAAGTGAGAAACAAGAAGGACGATATTTAAGACAGGAAAATTAGGGAAGAAGCAGTTCCCATAATATAGGAAAGAAATGATGAGTGATTTGGGTTTTTAGAGAACACACCAAATGGCAGATGAGGACACTGGGCCTTTGGTTGGGCCCTGAGGCCCTGGGAAGGACTCTGGGGGCTGGAGCAATTTACAGAAGACTTTGGCAGTGATGACCAGGCGTTTGGATGCCTAAGACAGGAGTAGTACTGGTATTCAAGCTGCTCAAGGCATGGACGTTACTTCCCTGGAGGAGATCTCTTTTCCCTGTCCACCAGGGAGTCTGAGATGTTTTTTAACTCTTTCTAGGGCAATCCCTCTAGGCCCCGAAGATCTTGTCCATTCTGAAAGAGACCCAGGGCAGTCAAAGACCCAGGCTGAAGTTGTTTGTGGCCACTGGGTTGATGTGGTAGTCCAAATGCCCCAAGAAATTCAAACTGCCCTTCATGGTGCCATCATTCTAACCAAACCACCTCAATTTCTGTGAGATGAGGCTACTATCAGAAGAACAAGATCAATAAGCACCTCATTCTTGCCAGGTGATACTCTCTTTGCAAGGTGATAGGGTGCTGGGTCTCATTAGGGTACATCTTACTCTTGTCCTTAAATGAACTGACATTCTCTCTCTGTTCTTATGCCTAAGACACTGCTGCTGATGACTGATGTGGATACCTGCTATACTTCTGCTACGAGCTGCACTGACACTGGGGCAACTTAGCTAAAGCTATCTTTGATGCTGTCTCTAAGTCCTGCATCTGTCTGAGCCCTGAACTCTGGGAAGATAGAATTCACTAAATTCTGGGGCACCTGGGTGGCTCTGTCAGTTAAGCATCTGCCTTCAGCTCAGATCATGATCCCAGGGTCCTGGGATCGAGCCCCAAATCGGGCTCCCTGCTTAGTGGGGCATCTGCTTCTCTCTCTTCCTCTCCCTCTACCCCTTTCCCCCCACTCTCCCTCTCTCTCTGTCCCAAATAAATAAAATAAAATCTTTTTTAAAAAAATTCAACCAAAAAAAAAAAAGGAATTCACTAAATTTCCCTCTTAGGGATTTACTGATCATAAAGTCCCAAGTGACAGGGCACAGAACCCACAGAATCCTTCTGTGGCTACCATGTTGTGTTATAATACAAGCAAAATTAGACAGTAAAAGAGGAGGATGATGAAGGGCTGACCAAATATAGTAGCAAGGATGGAGAGGAGGTAACAGACCTGAGATATACAAGGAAATAAATCACAGAACCTCATGACTCGTTCAATATGGGAAGTAAAAGGGAGGGAGGCGCTGAGAATGACCATTTACGTTTCTGGTTTGGGCTCCCGGAGGGAGGTCTTTCAGAATGATAAGAAATGTAGGCCATAGGGCCACTTTTCAATGGATTGTAAGTAGCTAAGATTGGGACATGTTGAATTTAAGACAGTTTTGAGACCCTACAAAGAATTGATAAGCAGGTGGTTGGATAATGGAGGTTTTAAACTCAGGGAATAGATCTGAGCTGGAGATGCAGATTGTTAGAGAGTGGGTGGGTGGGTGTTAGAGAGTGGGTGGGATGGTAAATGAAGCCACAGAAGAGGATGAGATAACTCTAGGAGATGAGAAGTGAGAAGAGAAGTGAGCCCAGAACAAAACGATGGATAATATATATTAAGGGATAGATAGAATAGTAGAATACTCCAGAGACATATTCATAAACTACTATAAACTAAAACAGGGTATTATTGTAGAGGCTAAGGGAAAGCAAAGTTTCAAGGTGAGAGGAATCAAACAGTTTGAAAATGTACAGAGAGGTCCAAAACTGAGATTAGGTTAAAACTGAGATGTATCCAATGGATTTAGCAACCAAAGAAATTACTGATGTGTCAGGCAAGAGTGATTTTGGTCAAGCAGCAAAATCTAGACTATAATGGGTTAAGGAATGACGGAAAGTAGGGAAGATGAAACAAAAATAGACAAGTCTTTTCAATAAGGTTGTTTGAGAAGGAAAGGAAAGGTAAGAGATAGGGTAATTGTTAGAGGAAAAGATAGGTTGAGGGAAGATTTACCTTTTCGGAAAGATGCTGATGGCAAAGAAAAGGAGGCAGGTAATTGAGGAAACAAGACCCCCTGAGGAGGAGCAGGGAATGAGGTCCAGAGTCTAACAGGAGGGATTAGCTTGGGATAAAAAAAAGGGAAGCCTTTCCCCCTGTGATAAGAAGAAAACCATGCAGATGTATTTCTTTTTTTTTTTTAAGACTTTATTTATTTGAGAGAAGAGAGAGAGTGAACAAGTGGGATGGTGAGGGTGGAGAGGAAGAAGGAGAAGCAGATTCCCCACTGAGCAGGGAGCCCCAGGCTGAGCTCTATCCCAGGACACTGGGATCATGACCTAAGCAGAAGGCAGATGCTTAACCGACTGAGCCACCCAGCTGCAGATGTTATTTCTAAGAGACACTGACCACCCACCCCCAATCTCTGGTACAAAACTTCTTGGTGCTGGAGTTCCAAATCAGATGGAGAATAGGCATTTGTAATGTTGTAAGATGTGGCAAGCAAGCCTTCTCCAGAGGCCATCCCACTCAACAGCTTTGATAACTACCACATCTCACAGGTTCAGCAAGTCCAATGCACAGTGAAAACCAAGTCCTCAGTACTGCTTTGTAGAGGTATAATTTACATACCCTAAAATTCCCCAGTTCTACGTATACATGATTTTTAGTAAATTTATTAAGTTTATCAATTGTGCAGTCATCACCATAGTCCAGTTTTGGAATATCTTCATCACACCAATAAAACCCCTAATGCCCATTTACAATTAATTCCTGGTTCCACGTCAGCCCTAGGAAATAAATAATCAATTTTACTTCTATAGATTAGTCTTTTCTGGACATTTTATATAAAATAAATCATACAATATATGGGGGTTTGGGATGGCTTCTTTCACTCAGCCTAATGACTCTTGGGTTCATCCATGTTGTCGCATATATCAGTGGTTTATTCCTTTTTATTGCTGAATATACTCCACTGTATCACTACACCACACTTTGTTTATCTACTCACCGGTTGATGGATATATGTCACTTTGCCTTTGTTTGGTTTGGTTTGGTTTTACTTTTTTTTTTAATTTAGGGATAGTTGACATGCCACTTTGCTTTTGCTTACCTCTTTGCCCCTGAATGACAGAGCACAGTGCCATCTCTCTGTGCCATCAATATGCCTACTGACAACTTTAGACAGTTTGACATATCGTTTTCCCTAGGGGTGTGAAGCTAGGTTTTGCCAATTTTTTTGGTGAAGTATAAAGTGATTTCTTGGTGATTAGTGAGGACAAAGGCATTATAATTAGACCCAGTCACTAGACCAGTGCATCATAAATATTTCCAAACCATTGACAACTTTGACAGGACACATGCCTGCCACATGCCACAAAGAATGTACTCACATACTTCCAAATTTTTGCCACGACGAAACCACGCTACCACAAAATAATGACAATGACAATGATGACCACTACAATAAACCTCCCAGGAAATTATGAGAAGAATGATGCTATTTTGGGGGACACCCAATGAGAAAAATTACATCAAAGTATCAAACGCCAAAATGAGAATAAAAATGAGATCCTGATGTAAATACGATCCATTGGCCCTGATGCCTATGGACAATCAGCAACCGTTTCAGAACATACTTGGAGAACTGTATGTACAGCCTAAATGGTGTACCTGAAGGTAAGAACTATCATCAAATGAATATATGTCCCAAGAGATGATTTAATCTTGTACTGTTTAGGTTTAAAAAAAAACTTTGATGTTTTAATATGCAAAAGTAGACAAAGCAGTGTTAAAAAGAAACCCAAATAGCCGTTACACAGGCCTCAAAACCATCAACCCATGGCCTCTCTGCCCCATCCATAAATTAACTCTGCCCCTCCTCATATTAGTTTGTAGGAAACCTCAGGCATCATATAATTTTATCCGTGAATATTTCATCACGCGACGCTACAAGAGAATTCTTTTGCTAACATAACCACCATAGCATGATCGCATCTCGAATACTTTTAACAATACTTGCTTCATATAAAATTTCCAGTCATGGCTCCTGTTATTTGAATTTATAACTTCAAGCAATAAGCCCAGATGGCAAAACAAGCTCTGTCAGATAAGGACCTGGAGAAGAGGGGCTCAGCGCGTGTCCTCATGCAACACACATGGTAGTGTTTCTTCTCATTGCCAAGTGATCCTGTCGGGCTGGGGCTTCAGAAACTGAAGGGAATGCAAAAATAAGCTCACAAAACGTATGCCATATGGACGTTAAAGGATTACTCTCCCCCTTTGGTTATGAAATGACTAACTATTTTCAGCTAAAATGTGTGGGCTCTTTTTCAAAAAATGGAATATCTTTCACTCGCCGAGCATATTGGTTAGAAACATCATCTAGACTGCCTGGGAATAGTTTCTCTGTAGCTGAACAAATCACACCCTTCAATGCACTGTTTAATTTTAGAGGCATCTTGTCACATTTATTTAAATGTTTTGGCTCTGGATTTTTTTCCCTTTAGGCGTGCCTGATGTCACATTTATAATTTAGCTGTCATCTTTCTCAAATGCAGTGGGGGGTGGGGGGCAATAGAAAAAGCAATTCCAGGTTTTGTCACATGCAAGTGGTATGAACTTATACGAGTTACTTAACCTCTCTGAGCAAGAGTTATTTTTCATTTATTGACTAATGAGGATTTGTGAGGATCAAATGAGATAATGGATTTAGCACTGTGCCTGCCCATAGTAGATAATCAAAAAATCATAGCTATTGTTAATAAAAGAGGAATTTTCTATAATAAAAATGTATAATTTATCAACAGTTCCTCCCCCCAAATAGCTTTTTTCATCAGCATTATTATTTCTTCCTTATGCCTCAACAAAACCATAATACTATTGTGCATGGATCAGTTACCTAAGGAATAATGTTCCGTCCATCCTGCCTTTAATATAAACAAGTACTTGGAGTAACATAACTGTAACAGATAGACACTCTTAAGTCATTCTATTGTAAACCTATTTTTTAAAAATCAGGTCTATATCCAACCATTTCTATGTATTCTATCTTCTCAGAATAAAATATCAGACTTTTCTGTTTGAAACGAATAGGAAAAAATACTGGGAAAAAAAACAAAAAAGCTTCATTTTCTCATTTTAGCAACAGTACAAAAACCTCCAAGTCATTAGGCTCTATTCCAACCCTGACCTTGGCTTGAGGTAAGAATATAAGGAAACCGGAAAACTTCCATTTTTGTTCTACCATGTATAGGCTCAGAATGAAATAACTTGTTGTAGAAACATATTAATGAAATAGGATGCTAGTTCAAACAAATATATTTATGCTCAATATATGGTTTATTAAAATCTTTATGAAATATTTTAGTCCACTTTCTCTGCCTTTACAAGTTTAAATATTCTGTAAGTAATGGATTCTGTGATTGATAGTTCAAGATCTTGCCACACTTTATAGTTAGCAATAAATTTTCATTATGTAGCTCTACAAAAATGAAGAGTGTGATAAATCAGCCCAAATATGTCCTGACCTTAACACAGTTCCCGATACTCTTCTCTAGTGAATTACTTGTCTTTCCCCAAAGGGGACACACCACCATAATGCCAGCTCATTGTGAGCTCTGGTTCATTTTTTGAATGTGTCATGAACATTCATGAAACATGGCATGAAATATTCGTTGAGAGGTCAGCTTCAAAAGCACTATTGTGGTCAATCACACAGAGGGATAGCTACATACAAAGTCTAAAGCAATTTCATGTGTGCCTTGCCAACTGGCTACAAGGTGAGCTGGGAGCAGTTTGGCAGGCCATCTTTCCATACCATTGTCATCCATTCAAAAAACTACCAAAGTGGGGATGCCTGGGTGGCTCAGTCAGTTAAGTGTCCGACTCTTGATTTTGGCTCAGGTCATGATTTCAGGGTCCTGGAATCGAGCCCTGTGTCGAGCTCTGCACTCAGCATGGAGTCTGCTCCAGATTCTCTCTCTCCCTCTGCCCCTCCCCCACCCTCTCTTTCTCTCCCTCTCTAAAAAAACAAACAAACAAACCCGCCCAAACTACCAGAGCCTACTCCATACTCAGTTCTAACTAGGTGCTGGTCTACAAAATCCCTGCCCTCAGGGTGAAGGCACAGCAAATAAGAGATTACAGTAATAAGTGTTAGTTAATTATTATTTATCCAGAACTTAACTATATACCAGATGCTCTGTTAGGCACTAGGGATACAACAGTTTGAAGGTAGACCGGATTTGTTGAGGATTACTAATGAAGTGAGAGAGAAAAAGAGGCATCAAGGATGATGCCATGGTTTATGCCTGGCAATTGGAAGTTTGGGGCCACCTTTTCCTAAAGTGGAGAAGACCAAAAGGGAGGGTCACTAGTTCAACTAAACAGACAAAAATATTTTCATGTGCTATAGTGTGCACAGAAATGCCATGGAGGCCCAGATAAAGAAGATCTAAATAGACTGAGAGACCAGGGGTCAGGGAAGACTTTTCAGGGGAGGTGGTACTTGAGCAAAGTTTGGAAAGACGAAGAACAAAGAAGCTAGGTAAGGAAGGCATTCTAGGCACAATATGGTTAAGTATGAAGCAGCAGGATATATTTGGGAAACTACTGGTAGGTTGGTATAGCTACTGCTTTATCTGAAAACTGCAGAATGTCATTGAAAGATTTGAGGCAAAGAGTGTTATGATTGTATTAGCATTTTATTTTTTTTAAGATTTTATTTATTTATTTGAGAGAGAGGGAGAGAAACCAAGAGAGAGAGTGCATGCGGGCTTGAGTGCACGAGCATGGGGGAGGGGCAGAGGGAGAGGGAGAAGCAGACTCCCCACTGAGCTCATTCTCAGGACCCTGGGATCATGACCTGAGTTGAAGGCAGACGTTTCACGACTGAACCATCCAGGTGTCCCCACGTATTTGCATTTTAGAGTGCTTACTCCAGCTTCTGTATAAACAATGGACTGTGGAGAGGAGGAGAGACCAATTAAGCAGGTATTGTTATAATCCTGATCACAAAGTAGGAATGGAATAGATAAGGTTTATACTATACTATAGGACTTTGCAACTGATTAGGATAGGAAAAGATTGAATGAGAGGGGGCTAGGAGACTTCCAGATTTCTAGCTATAAAGGCAACTACTTGAGTATTTTTATTCTAATGAAAACTTCATCAGCCAAAGAGCTAATGAAGAGCTTTTACCGTGCATTCAAAAACCTAAGATTAGGTCACCTTCCCAGCTACTCTGGACCCAATGTTGGTCTTTGAGTTAAAGGAGGTGAGTTATTCCTGAAACTAAGTAATTGTTAGCTTTGAGGAGGACTCTGATATCTAAGAGTGAACAGTTTATCAATATGGGTTCAAGAGCTAGTTATTATCTACATTTTGGTGACATAACCTGTGGAAGGAATTGAAAAATAAAGCTGCCTTGTGACAGCTGCAATTCTATTAAGTCTTGTAGATTAGAAAAAACTAATTTATTTAGAGGCACCAATATAATTGGAACTATAAAGCCCTTCTGACCATGTTTTCAAACCCACTGTCAGAAAAAAAACAGCTCTAAATTCTGATCAATGCCTTATTGCAATTTTATTGTTGTTAAATACAAAATTTTGTCTTCTCCCATATGGGGAACACTTAAAAGGTAATTTTTTGCATATATATTACTATTTGCTAATTAATGGTCATCATTTCTCTCATGGACTCGCAATAGCTTGCAGATTGGTTTCTCACCACCAATTTCAATCTCCTCCATTTCACCCTCGTCTATCCCAGTTTAAAAGAAGTGAACACAGGGGCACCTGGGTGGCTCAGTTCGTTGAGCGTAAGACTCATGATTTTGGCTCAGGTCATGATCTCAGGGTCCTGGGTTCCAGCCCCACATCATCAGACTCCCCATTCAGCAGGCAGTCTGCTTGACGATTCTCCCTCTCCATCTGCCCCCACCTTGGGTGGGGGAGAAGTGAACACAAATTGATCAAAATGAACACAAATATATTGTCTTTCTCTTGCTTAACATATTTTGAATGGTGACTAATAATTACAGCATAAGGTCCAAACTCCCCAGCATGTCAGTAAGAGGCTTAATGATTTGGACCCACCACTTCTTGCCAACTGACAGCTACCCCTCTAGTCTTACCAAATTTCTTATAAACTCTTGCCACATGCAGTTGTCTCAACCTGGAACACCCTTCTGTAGCTCAACTGGAAAACCACCACTAGCTTCTAGGGAGTTCATGTATTGTGGCCCACCTTCCCTGGAAAAATTTCAAATTGTTCCTTGGTCTCTGCCTTTAAAGCACCATGTTCATCCAAGCATTAGCTTTTATCAATCGTTTTTTTTTTTTAAGATTTTATTTATTTATTCGACAGAGATAGACACAGCCAGAGAGAGAGGGAACACAAGCAGGGGGAGTGGGAGAGGAAGAAGCAGGCTCATAGCAGAGGAGCCCTGATGTGGGGCTCGATCCCATAACGCCGGGATCACGCCCTGAGCCAAAGGCAGACGCTTAACGACTGTGCCACCCAGGCGCCCCATCAATAGTTTTAAAAGTTTGTCTGTAAATGTGACTTTAAGTTCCTGAAGCTAGGAATTTTGTTTTATGTTTGTACTTCCAGTGCTAACAGAGCATCAGCTTGAATTCAAGAATGGATGAATGGATACCTCCCTGAAGCGGTTCCAACCATTCCATAGGCAATTGATTGGTTCCTTTCCTCCGTTCTCCTTTAATGCTGCCTATATATTTCCAGACTAGTGCTTATTACTTCCCAGTATGGTCTGTGAGTAGAGACCATTCTTTCCTATTCTTGTAGTTTCTGGATCTAGCATACAATATGCCCTCAAAAAATAAGGGAATGGAAAACTTCAAAGCATGCTTCTCAGACTTGGGGGTGGCACTATATTTAATATGTTTAATGCCCGACTCTTGATTCAAAAAGACCTGGATTTTTGTTTTTTAATGATATGGAAAGACTGGAAAGATGAACCCAAACTAGCCAAATTAAATTTAACATAAAGAGGTATAAAGCTCCAAACTTCGGTACACATTAGGTTTTTGTTTCCGAGGTGAGAGAGAACTGAATCTATAGTATGATGTGACTGGAAATAAAACACAGAAACCCACTGTTACAAACTAATAAAGCACAGCAGCTGGAGCAAGAGAATTGAGCCCTGTCATACTATGAACTCTTCAGACGTATCTTGGGTGCTGTAAAATTTATGGGGCACATTAACAAAATAGGAAAATTCTAAAGTGGGTGAATGAGCTCACAAGTGGCCTGAAAACTACAAAAATGAGGAACAGTCAGAAGAATAGGAATGCCTGGCTTGGGAAAAAGGAGCAGGGAGAGCAGGGGAGACTATGGAGTGCAGATCCCAGTTCAACCTAGCTTTGATTATTAGTGCTCGTACATCTTCCTCACTTTACAAATGAGGAAACTGAGGCCCAGAGGTTAACGGAGTTTCCTGAGGTCAGTCAGCTAACAGAACTAGGACTTGACTCTGGTCCATTATACCAAGCTGCTGGAAGAATTCAGCTTCTTTTTTTTCTTTCTTTCTTTCTTTTTAAAGACTTATTCATTTATTTTTATTTTAGAGGTGGGGCAGAGGGAGAGGGAGTCTTAAGCAGACTCCATGCTAAGCATGGACTCTAAGCAGTATCTCACGACCCTGAGATCAGGACCTGAGGTAAAGCCAAGAGTTGAATGCTTAACTGACTGCACCACACAGGCACTCCGAGTTGGGCTTCTTTAAAATGATTATCCTGCTAGCATGTTCCTCTTTTTTAAACCCCTAGTTGTATTACCAAATGCATTTTCAGTACCTTGTAGATCCCAGCAAGTCACGAGCCCTCTGTTCATCAATGGAAACATTTGGGGAGAAAACTCTCATCACAGACGGACAGGAAAGTCTTGTATTAATTAGGTTGGACTTTAGATTTGAAAACCTCTTAGGTTACTTCGTATACTAAGATTTCAAAATTCTATGATAAAATATAATTATTTGAATTAATGCATAACTACTTTGTAATTAGGCAGTGTAGTTTTGGCTCTGAAGTCAGACTGAGTTTGAATTCCCGCTCTGCCACTTGCCAGCTGAGGGGCCTTGAGCACATTATTTAACCTCTCTTGCCCTTGGTATCCTCATTTGTAAAATGAAGATAATAATACTTAACACATAAAGTTACTGTGAGGGCAAAGAGCTCACAAACAGAACTCAACAAACATGAGTCTAACTGTATGTATGGGAGTGGAAGAGATTGTCAAAGGAAAGGGTATATGGTAATAAGAGGTGTAAGGACAGAACCACGGAGAACACCAACATTTAGCTGGTGTGCTGGGCTGAATAGTATCCCCCCCAAAATCTTGTCAACTGGAAACCTTATTTGGAATTCGGGTCTTTGCAGACATAAGCAAATTAAATTGGGTTAGGATTAGGGCTCTAATCCAATGACTGGTATTCCTATAAGAGGGAAATTTGGACACAGAGAAGGAAAATGATATGAAAACACAGGGAAGAGACCATTACATGAAGACAGAGAAATGCAGGGAAGGAGGCCAGATGGCCACAAAGATGGAGATTGCTGTGATACATCTATGAACCAAGAAACACCAAGGCTGTAAGCAACCACCAGAAGCTAATAAGAGGCAAGGAAGGATCCTCTCCAAGAGCTTTCAGAGAGAGCATGACCTGCCAACACCTTAATCCAGGACTTCCAGCTCCCAGAATTGTGAGAAAAAATTTCTCCTGTTTTAAGTCACCCAGTTTATAGTACTCTATTATGGCATCCCTAGGAAACTAAGACAGTGAACCCTCATGGAAAACACAGGATGGGTGATAATGCTTCCTATTTCAAAATTGTTTCATAATCTCAACTGATCCTTACAAATACCTTGTGAAGTAGCAGTGACGTTTATGGAAAAGAAAATGGATAAGCAGAAGTACTAGAAACTTCACAGAAGGTGGCAGAAGAAACAGAATTGGAACTCGAGTGAAGGGTCCTATTCAGTCTAACCCTGTTAAGCAAAATGCTTCATCCTTTCCCACTCTTTTGAAGCTTCATTCCTTATCACAATTCCAACTTCATCCTCTTACTTCTGGCAATTTGCTTTCAGGAAGATCACTGATCAGTAAATTCTACAGTGAATTACATTGTCTAACCTCTTGCCTTGTACAGCCTTAACTCTTATTGTGGAAAGACCTTATCCACGCAAGAAAGGAAGACATACTGGGGATAAACAGGTCATTCCTCTTCCTATAGTTTTAGAGACAAAGTCAGCAACCTAGCCCATTAACTCCCGTTTCCATGGGCAACTTCAGCAGAAGAAAAGTAGAGCAGCGAAATGATAAACTTGTAAACAGTCCATGTTATATAATTCCCATTGTGCGCCCACACTGGCACAAAATTTACTAACTTTTCTTGGATTACACAGGTCCTAAGTTTTAGAGTAAACAGAAACCCCTAGTTCAGTGTTCCTTCCTTAAAACACCGTCTGTTCCTCCATAGATAGATTCATAGATACCACTTTCACTGCTTTGTTTTGGATTAAAATTAAAATTTTCAGCGGAATGAAACAAAAAGTTACTTAAATTCTCCGAGATTCAGTTTGCACAGGTAAAAAAATAACACTTATTGTCAGTATTTCCTGTGAAGCATTAACGACAGGCAAAACACCTGGCACAACAAATTTCGCCCCAAAACTACACATACCAGTCATGAGGCTTTTTTCTGTGCTCACTGGCCTCCACCTGAAGACCAGAGACTAATCAGCAGACGTGCAGTGGAAGTCTCCGCCCCCGGCGCTACATAAGGGCGTGGCCAGTGGGAAGGACCCGGTTGGCTCCGCCCCACTCGGGGCGCCCGGAGTGCCTGATCGCTTCTGCCCTTTATTCCCCGCACCCGATCGGCGGCCTCCCGTGTCTCTTCTTCCTTCGTACCGGAGACTGGGACGCCTGCAAGGATTTGGATCCGACGTGGAGTGAGGCACAGCCTGGGACAGCCCGGGCCCGGCGCGCCGCGGCCACTCGAGGCCCCCGCCGTCGCCACGCCCGCGCCTCGTCGCCCCGGCCCCGCCCCTCCGAGAGCAGAAACTTGTGGGGCCTGTGTCCGAGGTCTCCTTACGGTGGTCTTTACTACCATGCCGCTGTATGAAGGCCTAGGGAGCGGCGGGGAGAAAACGGCAGTTGTGATAGACCTGGGAGAGGCTTTTACCAAGTGAGTGGCGACGGCCCTGAGTGCGGTCGTCTTGAGGGGAGGGCGGGTGGTCGAGGCCCGGCCCGGGCCCTCTTCCCAGGCTCGCGGGGCAGGTTGCCACATCTCCCCTTTTTCCTCCAGCACCTCCGCAAATTATGGCCCTTGTTATTTCTTTTCAACGTGGGCGATACGAATCCCGAGGATCCGGTTCTGACTCCTGGAGAGGCCGCCGCCCCGGGTTGTCACCCCAAATCGAACGGACCCTTTGGTTTGATCCATGCAGGGGATGACAGCGATGGCTTAGACCTTTATCCTGGGTTTGTTTGTTTAGGAAGGTAGCAACCGAACTGTAACGTAAACATTTATTGAGTGGAGGTCTGTTGGTACTGGAAATTCAAATGTAAGACAGCGCTATTGCTCCCCAAGAGTAGGAAGCCCAATTAGACGGAACACATAAAACAAAGAGGTGAAGCCCTGTAGGTAAGACTCGAGATCCTTTGTTGCCCCCGGCCCCAAATTCTTAGATTAGGAAATTTGACATGGTTTAAAAGGCAATTTGTAAACACTAGAGTAGTGGTTTTCAATCTTTTGGATGGCATAGATCCCTCTGACGAGCGGAAGAAAGCCGCAGATACACAAACCTTAAAATACTTGCACACGGTTTCAAAGGTTGGTGGACAATCACAGTGGTCCTTGGGCATCGGGCTTGCGAGCCCTTGCACTGGGCTCAAGAGGAAAGTAACAGCCAGAATTGCCTCTCATATAGATATTTGAAATAGAAACATCTGAAAATCTTTATATATCTGAACATTGCCTAGTAAATAGTAGGTATTTAATATTTATTTATTGAATAAGTTGTGAAAACCGCCTATGTAAGTATTGGACCTCAGGTGCTCCAGAATTGGATTATACGTAGTTCTTGGTTCATGACATTCTCTTACTGTTTTATGCAAGATCCTCCTTTGTTTTCTTATTTTAAATGTTTATTTTAATAGCATAATAAATACCTTGATGCTGACATCCAAGATAATTACTCTAGCTATGAGGAAATTAGAAGCAGAAAGTTACTATACAGGAAGATGATTATTGACAAATCAAGAAGAGGGTGATAAGATGAATTTATGAAGTAAAAGAAAGGAATTGAAGTCAACCAGTGGGTTGCATCCTGGGGAATCTGAGGAGCATTGGTGCAGGTAAACATGGAGATGTGACTAGTAGAAGATGGAAAGCTATTTGGGAAAAGGAGAGCAGTACTGGAAACTAGGCAGGACAAGAAGAGATCATGTTAAGGCTAAACTTAACATGGTGATCATTTTTAGCAGCATTTTTAGAAAAGTTTTGTTTTACTAACATGAAACATACATGCAAATACCTAAATACTCAGGAGAATCATTTTTTTAAGGATAAAATATTATGTAGTTTTTAAAATAACTATGAAGACTATAATAATATGGGCAGAAGCTTATTGTATGAAGTTCATGACATATGAACGGTGTGATTATGTCAGATATGCGTAGTGTAAAAAAACGGACCGAAAGGAAGCACATAAATACGGAAATTGATATTTGATGGAATTATGAGTAACTCATGAATTACATATATGAAGTCGTATAATGTAGCCAAATAACCCAGGGTTATAGAGATGTGTTGCTTAAAATTCAGGTATAATTTAAAACAGGAATGCCTGGGTGGCTCAGTCGGGTAAGCGTCTGCCTTCGATTCAGGTCCTGATTCCATGGTGTTGAGATCGAGTCCCACATTGGGCTCCTTGCTCAACAGGGAGCCTGCTTCTCCCTCTGCCTGCCGCTCCTCCTCTTGTGCGCACTCTCTTTCTCTCTGATGACTAAATAAATAAAATCTTTTTTAAAAAACTGAAAAAAAGTACATGCTGAGCTGAAATAATATACTGGTTTATTTTGGTATCACTGATTGGAAACAATTTTTTTT
Source organism: Ailuropoda melanoleuca (assembly GCF_002007445.2). Lineage (NCBI taxonomy): Eukaryota > Metazoa > Chordata > Mammalia > Carnivora > Ursidae > Ailuropoda > Ailuropoda melanoleuca. Next base: position 1,430,574 of record NC_048231.1, read on the forward strand.
TTTGCTTGTAATACACAATTATAAATACAGATGGCATTAATATTTCTTAGTTTCTCTGTCCCTTTGAATACATCAGAGATGTTTCCATGTGTTTTGGTGACCACTGCTTTGAAACAAATGCAGAAAAACTTGTTTCTGTGACAAAAAAATAGAAAGAATGTTATAATAAGTTGAATGTTTCAATTTTCTATTTTTTTGCAGGTGTGGATTTGCTGGAGAAACTGGTCCAAGATGCATAATTCCTAGTGTGATTAAAAAAGCTGGTCTGCCTAAGGTATTTACTTTTTTAACAATTTAGCACTAGTGCTGTACTATAAAATATTTTTTAATGTGACTTCAAGTAAGATTGATTAGAACAGTGAGAAATATGTAACTTATGACTGTATACCAAGAGAAATTTTTTAAATCTTTATTTCATTTTAAGTTTCCTGCCAAAGCTAATGTGACAGATCAGGAATTATAGAACAATAGGAAGAATAATTTTGCATGCATAGAATTCACATGTTAAAATCAAATACAGATGCTTCTGTAGTGTTTGCATATACTGTTTAGTGCTGATTTTTACCACATGTTTATGAGCATGTACTTTGTGCCTGGTACTGTGTCAGTTGAAGGTGGATATGTCATAAGCAAACTGGAAACAGTTCTTGCACCTTAGAGTATGTAGTCTAATGGGAAGGTAGACATTTTACAAGTAATTAAGTGGGGTGATCTTATAAAAGGGAAGTGTCATTGCTTTGGGAGTGACTTATGGGGACAGGACCCAGTCTGAAGGGTTTGAGGAAGGATTTAAATTTTTTAATCAGTGATTTTGATCAGTCCTGCCAAAATGGTAGTCCAGATGGAAGAAAAATGCAAATGAGCATAGCTCTCTACTGGTGGACACATACTTTTATCCCCACAAACCAAAAGGTTCTGTCATCTTAGGCCAGTTCTTAAAGATTCCTAATTTAAGTGATTAATTTATATTTAATGTTTGCATTTATTCTCAATAAAAATTACTTTTGATTTATTACCAGAAAATGCATTAGTACAGTAAATAAGCATATTTTAATTTGAGATTATTTTGTTATATATTAATAAATAATTTTAATTTTTTATAGCCTATCAAAGTTGTTCAATATAATATCAATACAGAGGAATTGTATTCCTACCTAAAGGAATTCATCCACATACTGTATTTCAGGTAAGATGCAGTTGTGTTTGTTCTTTTCCCCCAGCTTTTGTGAATAGATTTTCCTAATGCCAGTCGTAGTGATGTTTGGTTGTGTTACATCTGATGCAAAAAAAAGTCGACTTCCACTGCATTTTCACTTATTTTCAGCCTTTTCCAAAATGTATTTGAAGACTAAATAACTGGCAAGCATAAGGAAATGCTGAACAAATTAAATGTTCATTAATAAAGGGTGTTGGGTAATTAAATTATTATATATCCTTATAGTAGAACACTTTACAGCCATTAAAAAAGAGTTCTGTATCATGTAGTAATATAAAAGTTATCTTAGATATATTGATAATTGAAAAAAGCAAGTTGCAGAACATCAAATACTTCTGTTAAAATACATTCATACACACGGACAATAATGACAATATACAAACTGCTATAAGTGGTAGTTTCTGGGTAGTAGAAGTGCAAGGTATTTTTGTGCTTTCCAAGTTAGAAACTTCTGTTATATTTGGAGTTTAATGAGCATATATTACTGTATAACTTAAAGAAAAACTCTTTTTAATGGCTCAAGTGTGTATGCATACTAGGGTGTAGCTTTTGCTTCTTGAGATAAATGAATTAATAGATACAAAGATCCTGACACAGTACATGGCACATAATAGGAGTTCAGGAATGTTACTTTTCCTGGGTAATAAAATGAAGGTGTCTTTTTGTCATAAAACATCTTGAGCTAATGTAGTGTAATTTCTCTCTTCTTAACAAAGTTGCATTATGTGCCAAAATAAATATCAACTTTTATTTACTTTCATAAATAAAAACTGTCACTTTCCAGGCATCTGTTGGTGAATCCTAGAGACCGCCGAGTTGTGGTTATCGAGTCGGTGCTATGTCCTTCCCACTTCAGAGAGACACTCACTCGAGTTCTTTTCAAATATTTTGAGGTACCTGTTTTTTATGTTGTTGTTTTTTATAGGTACTGAAACTTAAACTAGAAAGTCCTCATTTGGGCGCCTGGGTGGCTCAGTTGGTTAAGTGTCTGCCTTTGGCTCAGGTCATGATCCCGGGCTCCTGGGATCGAGTCCTGAGTCGGACTCCCCGCTCAGCGGAGGGTCTGCTTCTCCCTCTGCCTCTGCCCCTCTCCCCTGCTTGTTCTCTCTTGCTCTCGCTCTCCATCTGTCAACTAAATAAATAAAATATTTTTTAAAAATAAAAGGTCCTCATTTAATTTCCTTCATTATATATATTACACAGTGCATTTGAGAAACCAGATGAGAGTAAACTCAAGACATTTTAAATTAACCATTCATTTTCTTTTTTTTGTATGATTATTTCATGTATAATCAGCATTTCATCCAATACTTAGATAACTGGAGATTTCTTATTAATATTTCTGTTATTTATTTATTTTTAACATAGGTTTTTATGTTTGAGAACTTTTTTAGAATTAAAAGGTATATTCTTTGCTATGGAGTTTATGATGTGTTTTTTTCCCAGGTCTTTCTAGTTTCCATTGTTTAGTTATACTGACTGTTCTAAATTCTTCAGTTCCTTCATTTTAGGCTTTAATTTTTTAATTTATTTTTATTTTTTTTAAGATTTTATTTATTTATTTGAAAGAGAGAGTGTGAGCGAGCATGAGCAGGGGGAGGGGCAGAGGGACAAAGAGACTCCCCACAGAGCTGGGAGCCCAGTGCAGGGCTTGATCCCGGGACCCTGAGATCATAACCTGAGCCGAAGTCAGACATTTAACCGACTGAACCACCCAGGTGCCCCCTCCATGCCTTTTACAATGTCTTTACTTAGAACTATCCCCTGCCCTGCCCTCTGACACAACCTTTAGGTAAGGGAAATATGGCCATTATATTTTGGCATTTGATTATGAGGACTTTCATATTTTGAGTGAATATTTATCTGATATTTGAGGTATCAGCAGATCTGGCAAATTCTTGCTGGAAAATGTCACACAGAGTTTAGGATTTTTATAGCTCTTCAATTTAATTTTAACTACATTATGTTTTAAAAATAGAGTTCATATTAGAAACTTTGCAAATTAGGGGCGCCTGGGTGGCACAGCAGTTAAGCGTCTACCTTCGGCTTAGGGCGTGATCACGGCATTATGGGATCGAGCCCCACATCAGGTTCCTCTGCTATGAGCCTGCTTTTTCCTCTCCCACTCCCCCTACTTGTGTTCCCTCTCTCACTGGGTGTCTCTATCTCTGTCAAATAAATAAATAAAATCTTTAAAAAAAAAAAAGAAAGAAAGAAAGAAAGAAAGAAAGAAACTTTGCAAATTAAGACAATTAAGAATCTCTTAATTTTCATTTTGATGGCAAAGACATCTCTTTATTTTTTTTAAATTTAGCATCTTCCTTTGAATTTATGTTTCTGTACCTCTTTTTTTATCCCTTTCATTTTTCCCTCCAAAAGAGAGAGAACAGGGGCGCCTGGGTGGCTCAGGTTAAATATCTCCAGCTCAGGTCATGATCCTAGGGTCCTGGGATCGAGCCCAGCATCAGGCTCTCTGCTTGGCAAGGAGTCTGCTTCTCTGTCTCCCTCTGCCTGCCGCTCTGCCTGTTTGTGCGTTCCCTCTCCCTCTGTCTTTCAAATAAATAAATAAAATCTTTTAAAAAAAAGAGACCAAAATTAATAAAAATGTTTCATAATTGTCGTTTTGGAATAAAACAACTTTGAGATTTTAAAGAGTGTCTTTATTTATTATGATATATTTCCATGATAGTATAAATTCAGATAAATCAACAAACTAGTTCTTAGCACCATAAAATGGTTGAAAAGATATCATAAATGTTACTGTGAATTTTTTCGAGTATATTTGAAATATAAGGGAAACACCTTCAACTACTAATACTCCTGGTTTTGTTGTTGTTATTGTTATTTTGGCTTTGTTGTTTTCTAGGTTCCATCTGTCCTGCTTGCTCCAAGTCATTTAATGGCTCTTCTGACGCTTGGGATAAACTCTGCCATGGTCCTGGATTGCGGATATAGGGAGAGCCTGGCGTTACCTGTATCTTTTTTTTGTCAAGCAACTAATTTTTCAGTTTTTACTCTAATATAATTAGGCTTATTATAAGTGGTTTTCATGGAATGAAACTATTTGTATAAATAGTTATAGTGTATAAATATGAATTCCCATGTGGAAAAAATTCACAGAATTATGAGACTTAAATTTTGTAGAATTACCATTATGACTTGATCCTAGTACATACTCCAGGGGTCAGACCTTATGAATATTATGTCCAGCTTTTAAGAGGAACATTAGCTAATTAGGATCCGTCATAGTAGTTGACTAGTCAAGTTCTAAGAAAAGATCATACAAAGAGAAATTGGAGAAACTGAAATGAGAAAGTTAAATCAAGAAAAATTAAAACATGAAATCTGCCTTCAAATAGCTGAAGGGCTTCCTGTGGAAAAGTGAGTACATTTTTTTCTTTTTGTCTCTTTTCCAGAGGCTGTCGTGGAGGCAGTAAGGCATAGGGTTTATGATTTTTGTTTTGGAATCAAATACACACCTAAGTGGTAAATCTTGGCTATGCTTCTTACTAGTTGTATGATGTTAGTCAAGTACTCTTTTTGGGCCTCAGTTCTCTCATCTGTGAAATGGAAATTGCAGTAATTCCACCTCATGGAGGGGGTAGTGTGTGACTTGAGTGAGACAATGTATGTAAAGTATTTAGCATATGACCTGGCATGTAATAACTTCCTCAGCAGTGCTTTAGTTTCTGTATCATTCACCACTGGGAAGAACTTCCTAGTAATTCAAGCTTTCCCAAAATGGAATTCGTGACTATACACTGGTGCGTTCCTTGTCATTAGAAGCATGTAAGAGTTTAGTTAAAGGCTCTTAGAAATGTTAACAGTGGACATTGCTCCATTGAAAAGGACATTGAAGTACATAAATGCATGACTCTTGGGCAGTTTTGAGATCTTCATATGTATTTATTAGAAGAAATACTTGGGGGAGTGAAGAATCGTTAGCTCCTAAAGAACTAAATTAGGTAATAATTTTTTAAATATAAAGTATTTTGTGTTTAAATCTCCTATCAGCCAGGGCGCCTGGGTGGTGCAGTCAGCTGAGCATCCAGCTCTTGGTTTCGGCTCAGGTTGTGATCTCAGGGTTGTGAGATTGAGCCCCACCTTGAGCTCTCTGCTCAGAGTCCACTTAAGACTCTCTCTCCCTCTGCCCCTCCCCACTTCAAATAAATAAATAAATAAATCTTAAAAAAAAAAAATCTAACAATCCTGCAACATAAGTATTATTTTCCTTGTTATATAAATGAGAAGATTGAAAGTTGGGATAGATGTTGACCCAAGGTCATTTAAGCATATAGCCAAGATATAAATAAACCCATGTTTATTTTCAAAGCCAATGTTCTTGCCAATATATTCTTTTCTTTTTTTTTATAAATATTGTACTTAAAGACATCAACAAGAACAATATGGAAAATAAGGTAGCAAATCCATAGTATAATATTGTCCACTATCCTCTCACCTCTGTCTAATAGGAATACAATATGAGACATATATGTAATTTAAAATTTTTCTAAGAGCTACATTTTTAAAAGTGCAAGTGAAAGGTGAAGTTACTATATTTTATTTAACCCAGTATATCCAAAATATTTTTATCTCAACATAGAAACTCTATAAAGATTACAATAAGATATTTTATAGGGTTTTTTGTATGTGTGTATTAAGTCATCTTTTTTTTTTTTTTAAAGATTTTATTTATTTATTTGACAGAGATAGAGACAGCTAGCGAGAGAGGGAACACAAGCAGGGGTAGTGGGAGAGGAAGAAGCAGGCTTATAGCGGAGGAACCTGATGTGGGGCTCGATCCCATAACGCCGGGATCATGCCCTGAGGCGAAGGCAGACGCTTAACCGCTGTGCCACCCAGGTGCCCCTGTATTAAGTCTTCTAAATTTGGTATCAAATTTGTTCTTACGCACATCTCAAATTCAGACTGGTCACGTTTTAAGTGCTCAGTAGCCACATGTAGCCAGTAGCTACTTTATTAGACACCCTAGTTCTAACTAACGAATTCTGTGTGCATTTGTTTGTGTGTGTTTAACCTTTTTCTTTAAAGAAGAATATGAAAAGAGACTCTGATTTTTCTGTAACTCTTTTAAAAATATGAAGAATTTGTTATCAAAGCTGACTTAATATTGCAGAAGGTGAGGAAAGTATGAAGGAAGCCACAATTTATCTCCTAAAATAGTTACATCCTTGACTACCCTATAGATATATGAAGGAATCCCAGTACTAAACTGTTGGGGAGCACTCCCCCTAGGAGGAAAAGCTCTTCACAAGTAAGTGTCTTCGGATGTAGCACATTTACTCCACCTGTGCCATAAAACATGTTAATTTTTTGACAGCGATCAATAGACGGTAATATGGACATTTAATGTATTCAGTCCATTCTCTATTAGTCTTGAATGTATTAGTCTTTTAAGGATAAAACCACTTTTGTGTAAAGCATTTTAACCTCTTATGTAGTAAAAGTATTAAATCAGTAAAGGATATCAAGTGCAATATTTTAACGCCAGTAACTTTTTTTTCTTTCTTTTTTTTTTTTTTTAATTTCAGGGAGTTGGAAACTCAACTATTAGAGCAATGTACTGTTGACACAGGTGCTGCTAAAGAACAGAGCCTTCCCTCTGTGATGGGTAAAACTATTTTAAACTATTTAAGAGTGGTTTATATTCCCTTGTCATTCTTCAACGCATTTGTTTTTTACCCCATTGTATAGTTACTCTCTTTTCCCTCACATCACTGATGTCATTGCTCCAATTTTAAGGTCATTATTGACCTCTTAACTACCAAATCCAGTAACTTAATTTTGGTCATCCTTTCTAGAACTTTTGGCATTGCAGATTATCATATACTTTTGATATTATCTCTTCCCTTTGCTTCAGGACTCTCTTCCTTTTATGATATTCTTTTATATGATGTTCCTTGGTTTCCTCTGCTCTTGTTTTTTCTGCTGCATCTGTTTTTAATTTTTTCTTCCCACTGGCTTTTTAAAAGTGATCTCATTTATTTTTATAACTTCAGCTATGTCAACATGCAGTTGATTCTCAAATGTATCATTGGGCCTGACCCTTCTAATCTTAATATTCATATTTCCACCTGATTATTAAGTGTAAACTAGGCATGTTTAGGTACCTCACACTTAAGACCTTCAAAAAGTGAATACATAATCTCTTCCTCCAAATTCATTTCAACAAACCATTCTCAGGTAACGATGATAACTTCTGTATCTCCCATTTTAGAAAACTGGAGTTAAAAATCCTTTCAGTTCTCCCCCAGAATTCTCTTTTAAATTTCATCTCTTTTTCTCTATCATCTATACTACTGAACATGTGAAAACAAAGACATTGTAAACTAGACCTTCATTATTTCTTGCTTGGATTATTATAGGAGACTCTGGACCAATTCAGTCTATTTCATACTGTTGCCAGAAATAACTTAAACAATACAAGTCTGATTACACCACTATTTGGCTTAAGGAATTTTGCTGGCTCCACAGCTTAAAATCCAAATTATTTGTTTGATATACATGTTTCTTCCCAATCTGACTGTTTTTCTCTCCTCTCTGTTAAGTCCTAAGGAGTATTTATTATAGCACATATGACACATCCTCATTTACCTGTTCACTCACCTGTTTCCCTTCCTAGACTTTTGAGGATCCCAGTCTTACTTGATTTTCAGTCAGTAGCACTTGGTTTACTACCTTGGCACTGACTAAATGTTGGAAAGAGAAAGGCGGGTTTTTAGGACATTTATCCTTGCATATATTGTTGTCCTATTTTTCTTTTGGTAGTTAAGATAGTACCACTCTCTAGCCTATAGATTAGATTATAATTTCTCTTTTCCAGATAAACTTTGTTACTCTTCTAGTACGTCATGAAGACAATTAATTTATAAAAAGTATCCAATTAATGGGTTTGTATAGCATCCCAAGATATTTTTAATAAAGGTCTTCTTTAAAACTGATTATAACATTTCCTTAAAATTCTGAACTATACATTCTTGGACACCCTTTTTTCAGTCAACCATCGTGGGCTCTGATTGCATCTTTCCCTCACATAATCCCCAAAATCTGAGTCTGTGATAGCATTGTAGTCCTACTAATTAAGGAGTTAAGTCATATCATTGTTGCTGAACGACATGCTTAGGGGCATCAGAAATGCAAATACATTTAAAATATCTCTTGTCAAGGTCTTTAGCAAGGATTACATGCATATTTTATGTATACTTGGGAATCCTTAAATAAACTTTGAATTAACTTTTTTCATTTAGTATTTGGAACCTAGTTCAAGAAGAATAAATATACTAAAATAACTTATAAAGGTTAACCTAAGTACATTGAATTGAAAAGTGTACAGTTTAAAAATAAATTATATATAAAAATATTACGCTCCTTATTCTCCTAAATTAACTGAAATTTAGATATGATTTTTCAGAGCCAGAGACGGTCTTCATTTCTGTCCCTTATTTGAGAGGTTTAAATAGTTGTTATTATTTAGTAAGATTAAGGAACCACTTCCCAAAGCAGCATCTACCCCCAGCTAAAATAAACCCTTTATTTTCAAGCCTGCTTTACATGTTTCCTGAAGAAAACTGTTCTTCATATTACCAAATTTCTTTGTTACATGTTGGAATTTGTCTGAATATTCCTAAAGAGTATATAGCAGTTGCAAAATGCTATAGTCTTTAGCCCTTATTCTTAAATTATAGGTTTCTGTAATCTAGTTACATTTCTCTCATCCCTTTATAGCCAAATTAAAAATTTTTTGGAAATCTCTATCCTTTTGTGAGGCAAATTTCAACACATAAGGATAGAAGTCTTCAAACTTTTGATCACACACTAGCCATATCAGTAAAAAACCTCGGGGCATATACCTTCAATATGTATGTATGTTTATTTATAAATTATATGTGTACTATTATTACTATATTTTGAAGCAGGTATTTGGAAAGGATGAGATAATGATAATGATAAAAAAATAATTCTAAAGGTATACTTACAAATGCTGAAAGTTTTCTGCTACTTGCCTTGAAAAAGCGATGTGATTAAATATTATTTATTATTTTTTTAAAGGTTATGGCTTAACATTTTAAAGGTGTGACTTTTAATTTATATTAGTGGCTGTCATAACTTAAAGATATAGTTAACAAGATATGTAAGTTGAGATGGAAGAAGGACATGAGTACCCTTATGAAATCATGATTCCATTTTCAGCTATAAAGTTCTGTCTTCCTTGATGTAAATAACTTGTGCTTATAAATCAGAATATTTTTATGTATTTAATAATGAGTTAAAAAGAGTTTAGAAGGTTTTAAAATTAGGTTAGAAAATGTTTCTTAGTCTGACTTGAATAACTAGATTTTTAGCAACAGAATCACATAGAAATGGTAATATATCCAAATGTCCACCTTCTAAAGGCTCCCTATATTGTATAGATTTCTCTGAATAGGTACATTCTCCTTTTTTTTTTTCCTCCAAATTTTTATTTAAATTCTAGTTAATTAACATATAGTATAATATTGGTTTCAAAAGTAGAATTTACTGATTCATCAGTAGGATTTAGTCATTCATCACTTATATACAACACCCAGGGCTCATCACAAGTGCCGTTCTTAATACCCATCACCCATATTACCCCTCCCCCTGCCCTGCTCCCCTCCATCAACCCTGTTTGTTCTCTGTCTTTAAGCATCTCTTATGGTTTGCTTCCTCTTTCTTTTTTTCTTTTTTCTTTTTCCTTCCCATATGTTCATCTATTTTGTTTCCTTAACTTCACATATGAGTGAAATCATATGGTTTTTGTCTTTCTCTGACTTATTTCACTTCACAAAATAACACTGTAGCTCCATCCACATCATTGCAAATGGCAAGATTTCATTCTTTTTGATGGCTGAGTAATATTCCACTGTGTGCCTATGTGTATGGAGTGACTTTGATGAAGTTTCTTCCCTAGAAAGAAAGTTAATTTTTCTGTTTGGTTTTTAAAAAGTTATAGTACTTACATTTTTAAAAGTTTACTGAGGGGCGCCTGGGTGGCACAGCGGTTGGGCATCTGCCTTCAGCTCAGGGCGTGATCCCAGAGTTATGGGATCGAGCCCCACATCAGGCTCCTCCGCTATGGGCCTGCTTCTTCCTCTCCCACTCCCCCTGCTTGTGTTCCCTCTCTAGCTGGCTGTCTCTATCTCTGTTAAATAAATAAATAAAATCTTTAAAAAAAATAAATAAATAAATAAAATAAATAAATAAATAAAAGTTTACTGAAATAGAAATTGGTAATGTGAGTGCAATTTAACAGCCTGTTTCTGCTTATTATTAAACTTCTGTAGTTCCAAATAAAATTTCTGTTTCAGGTTCAATTCCAGAAGGTATCTTAGAGGACATTAAAGGTAAACTAAATTCCCATTTTTGTCCCTTTTACTTTAACTATTAGTTTAGAGGGCATGTGTTTCTAAATATTTACAGAGGTACAAAATACATTAAATACATAATATAATATCCTAAAAATATTTAATATACAGGATAGGCTGTGGAATAATGTAAATAAAATTTTGATTTTTCTCTAGATTTATGGAAGCTTTTGGCATTATTTATGATGTCTTACTGAAGAAGATTCTCAATTGTAGAGTATACAGGATTACTAGGGAATTAACAGTTTGCACAGTATGAATTAACAGATAAGTTGCTTAAGAAAGACACTGGTTTTATGTTGTATAGAGGTTTGTTTGTTTTTTTACTCTAGTTTCTAAATACATACTTGTAAGGTCATTTTACTAACTTTGGAAGTTCTAATTTGGGGCCAAAGTATATTGGATTCACTTTAATGAAATACATTATCTCTTCTCTATTAGAGTGCATTTTTATGATGTTTTAAATCGAGTTTTCTGGGATTTTTTGTTGTTGTTAAGATTTATTTATTTGAGAGAGAGAGAGAGAGCGTGCACGAGCACAAGCAGGGGGAGGGGCAGAGGGAGAGGAAGAAACAGACTCCCCGCTGACCAGGGAGCCCAAGGCAGGGCTCAATCCCAAGACCTGAGCTAAAGGCAGATGCTTAACTAACTGAGCCACTCAGGCGCCCCAGTTTTCTGGTATTCTGATTCACTGAAAGGAAAAACCTTAAAATCTAACTTAATATTTTTCAGTACTGAGAATGTCGATGTAAAATTAATAAAATACAATCAAATAATAATGGATTTTAGAATTAAATGAGACCTGGAGATAATCTGGTACAATTGGAGCCCTGAAATAGTGATTTGTTCAGAGTCTCACTTTAGGTAGGGTTAGAGCTAGGGCTGAAAAACGAATCTTGTTCTTCATTTTATTGTTTACTTATGTGGTATAATTACCTAAACTTTCTTCAGTTACTGTAAAACCTGAGTCATTTGTACATGCTTATTGCAGTAGCTTTTTCTGCCAAGTATGTAAGATCTTAAGGGCTAGGTATTTGTCTTAAATAACAATGATAGCTGTGAGAACTTGAATAAAATAAAAAATATATAAGTAGCTTGAGCACCTGGCTTACTATCTAGCATGTTAGCATATTGGAGATTTGAATCAGTGAATGAGAAGAATTTTATATAAAATGTTAACTAACATGTTTTACAAGTAATTAAGTCATTAGATTTCTTGCATTCAACATCAGTTTTGTTTCTACTTAAAAATGTTTTATTCCTGGGGCGCCTGGGTGGCTCAGTCGTTAAGCGTCGCTCAGGTCATGATCCCAGGGAATCGAGTCCCACATTGGGAGCCCGCTTCTCCTCCCCCCAGCTCATGCTCTCTCGTGCTCTTTCTCTCTCTGTCAAATAAATAAAATCTAAAAAAAAAAAGAACCTTTGAAAGAATAAATGTTCGAAGTACAAAAAAAAAAAGTGATCTAGTAGAAGGAAAATGGTAGTGTTTGGCTATGCCAAGAGGGAGAAAATAGTCATGTTGAAAAGCACTAAACTAAGGAGTATTACTGCAGCTAAGAGCCAAATTTAGCTTTGTGTTCTGACCAACCAAGTTTTTTAAAAAGAATCAGATAGATACATAAGATTAGATACAAAGACAGAGATCAATCTGGTTCAAAGAATCATGTTACAATTTCATGATGCTAAAATTTACTTTTATTATGGTATTCTTTATACAGGGAATATAAAAATAATAGTTTCCTCAAAGGTGTTTTTTTTATGTGATTTTGTGAAAGATGAACATCTAATATGTCTTGTGATTCCTCAGCGAATGAAAAGGTTTTTTATTTGTGAATAAATTGTCATAACCAAAGTAAAGGCAGGGATAGTTTATAAAATCCGAAAGAATGGATAACTAGCATGTACACTTGAATAGAATTGCTTTAACTGGACATAGATTGATTCAATCACAAACCATAACAAAGTCTCCTTTTCTTTTTCCTAAGTGCGCACTTGTTTTGTAAGTGATCTGAAACGTGGATTAAAAATCCAAGCAGCAAAATTTAATATTGATGGGAATACCGAGGTAAGTTAAAAATAAATATGTATTCTTTTTCCAGAGGTTATAAGCTATATATTTATGCTTATGATATTTATATTTCAGCGTCCCTCACCACCCCCAAATGTTGACTACCCATTAGATGGAGAGAAGATTTTACATGTTCTTGGATCAATCAGGTAGACCTTAATTGTTATGAGCAAAATAGTGTACTTAAATGAATTTGTGGCCTTTAAAAATATATAAGCCTTTAATATTGCTATTTAACAATTACGTGTTTTTCAGCAGGCCTCCTCATTCGTGATTAATTATATTATTCAACTTTTTAATTTTAAAAAATTTAATTCAGAATTAAGTAGTAGAACTATGGTAGAGAATAAAATACAATGCTTTATTATTTATTTTTTTAAAGATTTTATTTATTTAGAGAGCGTACCTGCATGTGCTGGGAGGAGGGAAGGAGGGAAAGAGGGAAAGAATCTCAGGCAGACTCCATGCTGAGCGCAGAGCCTGATGCAGGGCTGATCTCACTTAAGTCATGACTTGAGCCAAAATCTAAGAGTCGGACGCTCAACTGACTGAGCCACCCAGGTGCCCCTAATTTTAAAACAGGGTTCAGCAAACCTTTTTTGTAAAGAGCCAAGTGGTAAATAGCTTAGGCTTTGTGAGCCATGTGATCTGTGTTTCAGCTACTTACCTCTACAGTTGGAGTGCAAAATCAGCCATAGACAGTATGTAAATGAATGAGCATGGCTATGTTCCAATAAAACTTTATTTACAAAAATAGATGGGTTGGATTTGGCTTGCAGGCCACAGTTTGCTGGCTCCTGCTTTAAAATGTTTTCATATTAGAAAGAATGCATTCTTCCAAATATGCTAAATCTTTTTTTTTTTTTTTAAGATTTTATTTATTTGAGAGAGTGAGCAAGAGAGAGAGACAGAAGGTGCAGAGGGAGGGGTAAGGGAGCCACAGTGGGTCTTGATCCCAGGACCCTGAGATCATAACCTGAGCCAAAGGCAGACACTTAACAGACTGAGCCACCCAAGTGCCCCCAATATGTTAAATCTTAAGGACCAGTTAGTAATTCACTTTTTCATTATTCATTATATTATTCTATCCAATGATGCAGTATAAGTTGTTAGGACTTACATAATTATATTGGTAACAATAGCACTTATGTTTATACACAAGCTTTATAATATTTGTATTTATGGAAGTTTCATTTGTAAAATATTAGATCAGAAGATGCACAGAAAAGAGTATATAAATATTGAATAGCCTTTTGGACTCTGAGATTACAAATAAAGAGATTGAGATATTAAAAGGATGAACATAAATACACAGATGTTAAAGATGGTAGGGTAGGAGAACCAAAAAAAAGTGAGAATACTTTTTCACAGTAACTTTAATCATTTTACCTCTTTTTTAAGTTATATTCATTAAATTACTATTTTAAATTTTCTCCAAGTTGTTGAGTGGAGCCCAAAATAAGAGGAGAAAATAGATGTTGAAGGAAATTAGTATGGAGCCTTTTGATTACATGATAGTAGGAAAATAGATTGGGAATAAAAAAGGCACCATGTCTCATGTTTCAAACCCAATTAATTTATGATTGCTTGCTAACATGTTTTTCCTAGTGAAAATCTAGTTCCATTGAGACCTAATAGACATAGTTCAGACCAGTAGTTTGTTGGTAAACCAGAAGGGTCATTTAAAGTAAAAGATCAGGGGCGCCTGGGTGGCACAGCGGTTAAGCGTCTGCCTTCGGCTCAGGGCGTGATCCCGGCATTATGGGATCGAGCCCCACATCAGGCTCCTCTGCTGTGAGCCTGCTTCTTCCTCTCCCACTCCCTCTGCTTGTGTTCCCTCTCCCACTGGCTGTCTCTATCTCTGTCAAATAAATTTAAAAAATCTTTAAAAAAAAATAAAGTAAAAGATCATTTTAAAAAACCATATACTAAACATTTCATATTAAAAGATATGAATATGTAGTTATTTGCCAAACTTTTTTCTAGGACCTTTTTTTTGAGGGTAAGTCTGCTTCTAGAGTTTGGAGTTAAGTGGAATTAAGTGTAAACCGGTAAATTCATGGTTTATTATTTCCAAGTGTGGCTTTTTTTTTTCTTTTAAGTGCAGTGAGAACTTACTTACTTGTGAATCAGTCTTGATACAGAACTCTTATTGACATTTTCTTCTAGACTTTTACAGTTGTACTACCCATATTAAAAAGATGTTAGGGGCACCTGAGTGGCTCAGTTGGTTGAGCATCTGACTCTTGGTTTTGGCTCAGGTCATGATCTCGGGGTCCTGGGATCGAGCCCTCCATCAGGCTCCGTGCTCACTGTGGCATTTGCTTGAAATTCTCTCTCCCTATCCTTCTACCCCTCCCTGCATGCTCTCTCTCTCTCTCTCTAATGAATAAATAAAATCCTTTAAAAACAGATTATAAAGATTACTGTCTTTTCAAAGCACTAAGCATAGTTCACATAGAAAAGCAACTTATTTTCTACCCCAGTATCTGTTGGTTAGGTAATAATTGTAAAATTATGTAATTTCAACATCAAATCTATTGACAAAAGATTTGGAAAAAGAAAACTGATGCTCTGTAAGCATTCCTCTGAACTGGTAGAAGTGGAAGTATGCAGGCATAGCAGCAAGTGGCCGACTGAGTGTTGAGCATACTGCAGGCCTCAGTGTACTTTACTGATGAAATGGAGAGTTAGCAAGTAGGTTAAGTCTCATAAAGAGAATTGTATGTTTTGAAAAAGATTCAAGAAAGCTTCAAAATTCTACGTATAGTATGATCTAAATTTTATTTTTAAGAAATAGTGTTTATATATGCATATAGTTTTGTATTGCATCACTTAGGATTCAGTTTGGTCACCAGTTACACAAACCTGACAGTAGTGGCTTCACCAAGATAGAAGTTTGTCTCTCTTGGGGCACCTGGGTGGCTCAGTCAGTTTAGTATCTGCCTTCGGCTCAGGTCATGATCCCTCAGGTCAAGCCCCGCATCGGGCTCCCCACTCAGCAGGGCGTCCACTTAACCTTCTCCCTCTTCCCCTCCCCCTGTTCGTGCTTTCTCTCTCAAATAATAAATAATTTAAAAAAAAAGAAGTTTGTCTCTCTTTTAAAAGAAGTTCACAGGTAGATAGTCCAGGGATGGTATGACAACTCCCGTTGGGATGTAAACATCCTTCCATCTCTCATCCTTTGGGGGGTAGCCCTGTCCTTAGGGACCAGGTGGTTGCTGGAGTTACAAGTACTATATCTGTGTTTAAGCGAGGAGCCCTAGGAAGGGAAAGAAAAAGGTGCTTCCTCTCCTTTTTTTTAAATTAATTAATTTATTTTGAGAGAGAGAGAGATTGAGTCCATGTAGGGGGGAGGGGCAGAAGGAGAGGGAGAGAGAGTCTCGAGCAGGCTCTGTGCTGAGTGCAGAGCCCCACTTGGGGCTTGATCCGAGGACTCTGAGGTCACAACCTGAGCTGAAACCAAGATTTGGCCACTTAACCAGCTGTGCTACCCAGGTGCCCCTGCCTCCTCTCCTTTTTAAGGAGACATTCTATAGAGGTCCCACATGCCACTTCTGCCTCCATCTCGTTGTCTGTTACTTAGCTACATGTCTAGCTACAAGGGAGGCAGGTAAATACAGTGTTTCAACTGGGGAGGGGCATTGTATCCAGTTTAAAAATGGAGTTCTATCTTTTGGTTTTTTTCCAAATAATTACAGATTCACAGGAAATTGCAAACGTAGGGAGGCTCCATGTACTCTTCACCCAGTTTCTCCCAGTGGTTGCATCTTACTTAACTGTAGTACAGTAGTAAAACCGGTAAATTGGCATCAGTGTAATGTGTATGTATAGTTCTGTGTAATTTTATCACACATAGATTTTTGTAATCTCCACCACAATCAAGATATAGAACTATTCCATCACCACAGAGATCCTCCTGTGCTACCCCAAAATAGGGTTCTTTTAATTTGAGAATGAACAGGAAAATGGAAAAGGGATATTTTATTAGGCACCTAACCATCTTTGCCATATGTTATTTTTAAAAACAAAGAAATGCTTGGGGAGAGGATTGTTTTTTAAATCTTTAGTATCACTGTGGATCTGCTTCTTGAATCTTTTATAAAATTTCACTACTTTTCTGTTATTAGGCTTAAGGAAGTATAAGTGGACAAAATGTTAACCTGTGCATAATAATAGTTGTAGCTAATACTTAGGGAGCGCCTCCTTTGTACCAGGCAGTGTTCTATTGACTCCCTGAATCTTCACCTTCAACACCTGTGAGGCAGGTGCTATTATTCTCCTCGTTCACAAATGCAGACACCTTGTGTTGTAATAATTATTCTATGTTAACATAGTACTGTTACTTAAAAAAATAGAGCTAATGGTATATTTTGTATCATACTGTATGATGCCAACAAAGCATCTCTCTGTTTTTAATCTCATTAGAGATTCGGTTGTGGAGATTCTTTTTGAACAAGATAATGAAGAGAAATCAGTTGCCACTTTAATATTGGATTCCCTTATACAGGTATTTTGATTTCATAAAAAGTTTCAATTTATGACTACAGCCCTTTAGAGAAGAAAAAAATCTTTAAGGATTTATTTATTTAAGAGAGAGCGTGCGCGCGCATGGGGAAGGGCAGAGGGAAAGGGAGAGAGTCTTAAGCAGCCTCCACTCTGACTGGGGAGCCTGATGCCAGGCCCATTCTCACAACTGTGATATCACAACCTGAGTTAAAACCAAGAGTTGGATGCTTAACTGATGTGCCATCTAGGTGCCCTGAGAAAAAAAAATTTTTCAGTAATTTCCACACCCTACGTGGGGGCAAAGTCACAACCCCGTAATCAAGAGTCGCATGCTCTACTGATTGAGCCAGTCAGGCAACCTGAGAAAATTTTTAAATGTTATTTTCTGTATTTATATTTTATTTTTTTTAAAGATTTTATTTATTTGGCACAGAGAGAAAGAGAGAGAGAAAGAAAGTGCAAGCACGGGGAGCGGCAGGCAGAGGGAGAGGGAGAAGCAGGCTCCCTGCTGAATAGGGAGCCCAATATAGGGCTTGATCCCAGGACCCTGGGGTCATGACTTGAGCCGAAGGCAGACACTTAACCAGCGGAGCCACCCAGGCGCCCCTGTATTTGTATTTTAGCCACTGGTTACAATTTTTAGCTTTTATGTTAATTTTACAATAATAGAGTTCTACTTTGGCACTGAGAGGGTACCTACACCATTTTAGATTCAGGGATAATAAGTGCTATCATGTATTATTTCTGTAGCAACAATATCTGATTTTTATTTTGTACCTGGTACAGCTTGTAGTTTCTTTAAATGCGGGTTTGCGTAGTATTGAATTTTAAATTCTGCAGGGTGTATGATAATATATCTCTTTTGTTTAATGACTGTGGAATCACAGAACTCCATGTGAAATGCCATCGCTTTGGAAGATATTGTCTACCTCTGGCAGCTGTACTCAGACTTTTATGAGTAACAGAGCATCAATGAAAGAGTTTAACATTCTAATTTTTAGAACTGATGTAGAAACATAACTTTTCTAAGAATGTTATCTTCCCATTTGACAACCTGCTCTGGACATAATAATGTGAGGTTATCACCTTAGAGAAATTAAGTTGCTACATACTTTCCTTACTAAAAAAGAGATACAGTTATTTTATTTCTTCTCGGTTTCTTTGCTCTACTGAGTCATTCTACCCTGAAAATGAGAATACTCACATATAACTACCATACACCCTGTGGAATTTTTAATTCTATACTGTTAGATTTTAAAATCTTTAAAGTTCTATATGAAGTATATGGCAGTATTATCATGATTATATTTGCTACATGAAAAACTCCCTTGTTTAAAGAAACCTTGCTGTACCTTTTTTTGGTAATAGTAATGATCACCTATTTAATTAGTAATATATAATCTGTATATTTTCTTGAGTCCAATCAAGCATTATTTATACAGTTAAGAATAAATTCTTTTTTTTCTTTCTCTTTAATAACAGTGCCCAATAGACACCAGAAAGCAACTAGCAGAGAATTTGGTAGTCATAGGTGGCACATCTATGTTGCCAGGATTTCTCCACAGATTGCTTGCAGAAATAAGGTATTTGGTAGAAAAACCAAAATATAAAAAAACACTTGGCACCAAGACATTCCGAATTCATACTCCACCTGCAAAGGCTAATTGTGTGGCCTGGTTGGGAGGTAAGAATTTAGTTTTTAAAATATAATGATTATATAATAATTGGTTCCTGAATGGTATTATTGGTGGATATATTAGAATAGATGATTCAGTCTTAAAAATTGCTCATTTAACAAACTAATAGAACTATTAAATAATTTTCTTTGAACACTGACTTTTCCTTAAATTATTGTCAGAATTATATACCTATTTATCTTGGCATTTGCTCTTTAATTTTTTAAGTAAAATTCATCCAATTAAAGTCATTTCTCATAATAGTGATTGATAGCTGTGCATTTATTCCATTGATACTACCATTGCTCATAACATTTGTTTTAATTCCTCCTAAAGCGAATTTGTGAGCCATATGTGAGGATCGATCTCTTTATTTTATAGTTATACTTTATTTTGTGACTGAGTTCATTGAATGATAGTTCATAGGAAATGATAGTTTCATTGAAATAAGGAAATAGCCTATATACATAAAGAGACTTACATATAGAGAGAGAGACTATATACATAGAGAGAGAGAAACTACTTTGAAGGGAAAAACAGTCATGGATGTGTATATTTATATATGTTCTGATACGTGTTTTATAATGCGTTTGCAGCTAAGAGGTACTTTGATCATTAGAAAAAGTATTGAGATTTTAAGTGAATATTATATTTCTTGTAGAATTTGGTCAAAATGTAATTTTGATCAAGGACAAATGGATTCAGTTACCAAATTATTTTTTAAAGACTTGCCTTGTGGGTCTTTATAAAGTCTTCAGCATAGACTTGGGTGGCATTATAATGATGCTTATTGGGTTTTACAGTGCTGTTTTATTTATTGACATACAATCTTAGAGTTGTGGCAAAGAAAACTAAAGATACTATTTACTGTATTTACACAGAATTGAAAATAGTTTCCACCCCTCTCTACCTCACCTGTTTTTAGACACAGTAATGCTTGTTAGCATTTTCACTATAATCTGCTATCGGACATTTAAGTTACTTTCAACGTAGGAGTTGTGGTTTACCCTGTTATTCAAAATATAGGATATAAAAGAACTGCAATTACTTTGAAGAATGTGAATATGCATTGCTGAATTTCATGTGTTCTCTTGTCGTATAATGAAGTGGTTGCATATGTACAGAAAATTTTCTGGTAAAAGTTTTCATCTTAACTATAAAAATATTTTTTACCACACAGGAGCTATTTTTGGGGCACTGCAGGACATACTTGGGAGCCGTTCAGTCTCAAAGGAGTATTATAATCAGACTGGCCGTATACCTGATTGGTGTTCTCTTAATAACCCACCTTTGGAAATGATGTTTGATGTCGGCAAAGCTCAGCCACCGCTGATGAAGAGAGCATTTTCCACTGAGAAATAAAAATTTGATTGAAATTCAACTTTGCTTTGTATCAATTATCTAATCAATTACAAGCAAATTGTACAAAGTATATAGGATGCTCTTAGAGATGACTTTATGGAAGTGAAAGCATTTCTGTAGTTACTCTTGCATTAATATTTCATTCTTTTGACTGTTGTTTCTCTTGTGTAGTAGTAAAATAGTAGCTGATGCTTATGGAATTTGTTGTATTTATATCAATAAAATATAGTAAAGAAGTTTAATTTTGGAAGTTTGTTACATCGTTTAGTTTCCAAAAAGTATTAATAACATTGCCCCTCCACAGTTCACATAATCTTCCCTGAGCTTTGGAAATTCCATCAGTTTCATTATTTTCAGCAGTTATTTCATTTAAAGAATAAATAATGTTACCATTACCAGGTATTTCAAATATTAACATGGGTCTCTTTCATCAAATCCTTTTGTTCTGGTATTTATGTGTCCATGTTAGAATGCTACTTTTCCGGGAATATATTTGACTCTTTGGACTGAGAATGTTTAGTAGCATAGTTAAACATGTGTTAAGCAAAGTATGGAAATGTTCACTTTTTAACTTTACAGTTTCTTTATGAACAATTCTACATTTCTAAGAAGAAAGATATTTCATTTTTATGTGAAGAAATTCCATTTTATGTATTTTTATGAAACTGCTTTATAAACATGTATTCATAATGTTTTTAATCTCTTTTGTGCTTTTTATCTTCTCAGGATAGGGATTCTTGGAAATATGTACGCAGTCACTGTTTCATTTTATTTTTGTTTGTTCTTCATTTGTTTTTAACAAACTACCTCTTACTGAAATTTTGCTGGTTTTATTCTTTCCAGGTGCCTGTGAAAATATGTACACCTGTTCCTGAAGAATGTACTCATATTCTTGAAGACAGAGTAGGAATTGATACATTTTTTGGACTGTATAATCCATGTCCATTCTTACTCATAGTTTAAGCATTTTGGTTGTCCTTTTCTGGGTCCTTCCTAGTTTTGCCATATACTTTATGTGTGAAGATACTAGCACCAACTAACACTTGAAAGACCTGGTTCCTGGCATTAAGAATAGGAAAGAATTTAAGAAAAAAAAAAAGGAAAGAGCTTGTGTGTGTGTGTGTGTGTGTGTGTGTAAAAATACTTCTAACTGTATTTGTCACCATATATTACTACTTCAGTAGCACAAGACTAAGATTCATTCAGTATTTACTGACTGTCTGCTGTGTGTAAGTGTAGTTTCAGACACTGTAAATGCTACAACAGTAAGACATGGACATTTACCCTTAGGAGGTTTTTGGATTAATAGAAGTGGCTAGTACACAGCTGATGATACAGAATGTGGTGGCAGCCATAAGGATATCAATTTGCTTGTTATTGATGTAGTTCTTTTTTTTCATGTAAATAATATTTTTTATTTAAATTCAATTAGCCAACATACAGTACCTCATTAGTTTCAGATGTAGAGTTCAGTAATTCATGAGTTGTGTGTAACTCCTAGCGCTGAGCACATCACGTGCCTACCTTAATGCCTATCACCCAGTTACCCCATCCCCCCACCTACCTCCTGATGTAGTTAATTCTGACAGGGAGTTGCATAGAGTTGTATAGAGAAGGTTTTTACCCTTGTTCCTGAAAGGATGAGTAGAATTTTAGTAATTGGAGTTATTTCAGTCTATATGAACTGAATTCTCTATACAGAATCTTAAAACGTTTGGCATTGGGATGAAGCATTGCAAATTATAATTTAGGATTAGGTCACGAAGAACTTGAAAACTATATTAAAAGCAGTGAATAAAACTATGAAAGGTCACTTTTGCCATCCAGTTTCCTAACATACTCTTTCTGAAAAGTGAGGTTCTTTTATCTTTTGGACCTGCCACTCTTCCACAACTCCCTTTCCCCCAAAGTAGTCATCTTGCCCATAAACACATATTTATAACTGATGCACTTAAACTTTCACCTTGGAATTGTTTATATACAGGTTTTACCTTCTTTTCGGGAATATAAGTTCCGTAAGAACAAAGCCCCTTTGTTTCTTCGAAAGCTCTCAGTGGGATTGCCAGGAGTAGGTGTACCATTAGCTGTCAATAGTATGGATTCACTAGTAACGTTATCTTTTTGTAGTAAATGTGATTTTTAAAATTCTGTTGAATTATGAGGAGTTTTTCATCACTGAAAAATATGAAAAAGATCTCTGACTGAAACAGAGCTTCATAGGTAGGTAGCTATAAAGTGACAGATACCTGTTGGCTGAGGTTAAGGAATGGAGCTTTCTGTTAGGGGTGAATTGTGTACTGCAGAAAGATACGTTGAAGTCCTAACCTCCAGGGCCTGTGAATATGGCCTTATCTGGAAATAGAGTCTTTGCAGATATAATCAAATTAAAATGAGGTCATTATGGTAGACCCTAACCCGATGTGACCAGTATCTTTATAAGGTGCGGGGAATGCCATGTGAGACAGGTACACAGGAAGAACACAGGTAATAAGGCGGAAATGGGAGTTCTGCAGCTGCCAGCCAGGGAACACCAAGGATTGCTGGTGACTCCAGAAACAAGCATAAAACGTTCTGCAAGAGAGCCTTTGAGAGCATGACTCTGCGTACACCTTGATTTCAAGCTTTTAGCCTCCAGAACTGTGAGACAATAAATTTGCATTTTTAAGTCACCCAGTTTCTTGTACTTTGTTAGAGCAGCCCGAGGGAACTGATACATCCTACTTACTTCACCAGTTCAGCATGTATTTATTCAACATCTGCCAGATACTAATTTAGGTGCTTAAGATACGTTAATGAGCAAAGAAAAATCTGCTATTCAAGGGGTGGAGAAAGTGAAGAAACATAGTAAGTTAGAAAATAACTTATGGGAAAAACTGTAGGGTAAAGTAGGTGGTGGGGTAGTCTAATCAGATTGCTGATTACTATAGTGGTTAGGGTTGGACTCATTTATGACTTGAACAAAGAGAAGTTAAGCAATTGTGACTTACATACATACTTGGTAAAAGTTCCTGACACAGAGCTCCTAAAACCCTTGTAATTTCCTGTGTGATGGGGGCATTAAGAGCATCTTACACAGAAATCCTAAATCTCTTGGAATTTCTCGGGTAATAGGAGTATGGTGTTTTTTTTTTTTCTTCTTCAAAAGAGACAATTCTTGATGGGCTCCTGGATCGCTTCACGATGAGGGCTGTTCACCAGAAAGACCCAAGCCACAGTTAGAAGCTTAGAACTTTTTTTTTTTTGTAAAGATTTTGTTTATTTATTTGACAGAGATAGAAACAGCCAGCAAGAGAGGGAACACAAGCAGGGGGAGTGGGAGAGGAAGAAGCAGGCTCATAGCAGAAGAGCCTGATATGGGGCTCGATCCCACAACGCCAGGATCACGCCCTGAGCCAAAGGCAGACACTTAACCGCTGTGCCACCCAGGTGCCCCTGAAGCTTAGAACTTTTGCACATGCACACACACCCTGTCTTCTAGGGAGAGGAGAGGGCTAGGAAACTGAGTTACTGATCATGTCTACCTGATGAAGCCTCCATTAAAAACCTCTAACCTGCAGGGTTCCGCGAGCTCCCAGGATGCTGAACACATCCCAGGCCCTGGGAGGATGATGTGCCAGAAGACGGCATGGAAGGTCTGTGCTTCCCCATACCTTGCCTTGTGCACCTCTTCCATACGGCTGTTCTGAGTTCTATCCATAATAAACCAGGAATAAGTAAACTTTTTCTGAGTTCTGCGAGCCATTCTAGGAAATTATCAACCTGGAGGAGATGATTATGGGAATCCCTGATTTATAGCCAATTGGTCAGAAGTGCAGGAGGCCTGGGACTGCGGTTGCAGACTCACAGAAAATCCACTTCAGACAAATTGGTCACTGTCCAACTGGAAACAGCAAGCATCCTTCTCTTCCTAAATGAGTGACTTTATCAATCTCAGCTTTAACCCTCCTTCAGTCTACTCTCTTTATTAATAGGTTTTATTGAGATCGTAGGATTGCCCTTGCTTTTGAGAACACCCAATCCAGAAGGGGCTCTCACTTTTTAGGGCTCCCCACCCCTGCAAAATTACCCAAGTAAAGCCCAGATCCTACAATAGATTCTTTCTAACACCCTCTTAACAGACAGACACCCCACATCCCTCTATGCGATATGTAATAAACCAAACTTGTTCAACTACAGGTGTGGGTTTTTGGTCTTTTTTGAAGGCGATGGGAGACGAATGGTGAGCGTAGATGACTGCAGAGAAATAGAATGCTAACCGCCTGCGGGAAAATTAGGTCAAAGTTTGTGTTCTGTTTTAAGATAAAGAAATAACAGCATGTTTGTTTGTTGGAGGAACGGAGAGGAAAAAACGGTCGTTTAGTAGGAGGAAAGCGGGTGGATAACATGCGGAGGTACAGGTTCTGGTGCTATGGCTGAGGATGGCTTCGGTGAGGCGCCGGGGTCGTCCCCCTACTGGCGGGGTCCGCGAGCTCCTGGGACGCGCCTTCCGGCGGCGAGCTCTTTCTGATCACTTCAAAGTTCTCGGCGCGGAGGCAAGAAGGCGGAAGTCCTGCCTCCCCAAAATACATAATTGCCTCTCCGAATTTTCACATCTCCGTTCTCTTGTGCTTCTGTGTCAAAGAGCCTCACCTTAACAGAATACTAACCCCCCAATTTCCACCCAGTTGGATGGCTGGATCCCGGGAGTACAGTCCCAGGAACAATGGAAGAACACTTGATGTATGCACCGTCTGCGTAGAGCCGACCACAGAAAGAAACGTTTCTCACGGTATATTTATTTCTCCAGGGGGTATTCCTCGCCCGCCTCCTGCCCCTTTCCTCAGGACGCGCGCTATACTGAGAGGAAAAAGTAATATACACAGGAAAGGAAGACAGCTTTTGCATAGGATCTCTTAGTTCTTGAAAAGCTGCCAAAATTGGGGCTCATAATTTTGTTCAGACAAAAGGAAAAATTGCCCTCTACCAACAACTATGCAAGTATGCACAGTAACACAGAAAACCTGTCTCAACATTAAACTTTTCAGTGTCCTCTGCTTTAAGGCGGTGGTTGAGGACACATCGCGGAAGAGAAACGTTTGCTTTCAAGAGCGCAAGCGTGAGATCTGTTTCGTTTGCAAAATGAAGTCTTTTTTCCATAGATTTGGTTAATGTTGAAATTATTTGCATAAATTTGGTTTAAAGAAGTCTCCTTAGTTATAATGCTTTGGAGAAACCCTAATATATTTAAGGGAAAATAAAAATTATCAAAGGAAAAAAGAAACCATTCGCCCAACGTGGGGCTCGAACCCACGACCCTGGGATTAAGAGTCCCATGCTCTACCGACTGAGCTAGCCGGGCGGTTGAGGACCGCGCCTGTATTTCTCTCCCTTGATGAGTATTCAACTACATTTGAGGTTTTTTTTTCTTTTTCCCCCTTCTACTATTTTTTACTTATAAAAGAATTTTGTAACATTATTAAATAGGCACTTCCAAATTATTTTTAAGAATTTTTTAAAACATTTCTTTAGTTGTTCTTAGATTTAATAATTTTTATTGTGTGTGTATCTCAAGACCACTGAAAACTTACCATATTATTACAGAGTCAATGAATCTTTTCTCTTAAGCGTTTTAAAATATTTACTGCCCAATGTGTTATCTTCTTTACAGAAACACTTATTAAGGCTATCGACTTTCTATCAAAAGGCAAATTGATTCCTACAATTTGGGGGCAACATTTGAAAACAAAATCCAACCTCTATGATGTTAGTTTCACTGAAGAACAGTAGCGCTTAGCTATTTTTCCTTTAATAAGATCTAGCCAAGGAGAGTTAAATTGAGGAAGCGGATTCTGGTTCAGTTAAAATAAGGTCTACTTTCCAGTAACTGCCTGACAACGAAGACAGAACTCTCAGAGGTTATTACCACCCACCTCAAATGACAGAAGTTAAGATGAAAGGATTATAGAGTCACTGACTCCTATGGTGAAGAATATTAATTCTAAGAGGAAAAGAGAGAAGAACTGATTTTGATCAAATTTTGGCAAGCTGAGACAATGGTATAATCTCCTATGGAAATATACATATTCTGAGATACTAGTGAACTTCTTTAGACAAGGAATTCTGCAAATCCTCTGTAATGGAGGCAATCTAAAGCCTAATTGTATATAACAAAGAATAACAAAGAATTCTTAAAGTTCAGTATTTAGAAATTAAACACATTGATCATCACATTTTCTAAGCTACTTAAGTGAAAAAATATTAAGGTATGGCATAAAATAATATTTTACATTTACATTACTCAAGGTATGCCTAGGATTTAAGTAGAATATTTAAAAATTTAAGATTTATTAAAATATTAAAATACAATTAATCATTAACAGTTTTTTCTTGCAATTGCACACTCTGGTTTATTTTTATAAGTTGGCCAAATGTACCTGGGAAATTAATTTGTATTTATTTGTATTTTCAATACATTTATTAAGTACTTACCATATATAAAGCACTGTGTTATGTATTCTGATAGATAGAAATATAAAACAGATTCTGATAACCTTAAAAAGCTTACCGTCCTATAAGAAAGATACCTGCCAATTACATACCAATTTTATATGCACTACTTCCAAAAGTAATTTGGAGTAATTTACAAGGATAGTGTCAAAGTATTTCTTCACAAGATATTTATTAATTACGAAAGGCAAAATAGAAACTTTATGGTGGATAAATCTTAAGTTAACATCATCAGTAATGGAACAAACTGACATCATGTGCCTCCTAATATAATGTTCTAACATGAATGCAAGGTTACTTTTGTGGCATTCCTGCCAAAAATGTATCACCTGAATCCTACCATGAAAAAATATCATACAAACCTAAATGAGGAATATCACATAAATGGTTTGTAGTCTTCAAAAATGTTAGTGCCATGAAACCTAAAGAAATGTAAAGCAACTGTTTTCCAGCTTAAAGGAGGCTAGAGTCATGACAACTGAATGCAACAGGTGATCTTGGATTTTCTTTGGCTATGAAAGGAATTGAGAGAATTGCCAAAATCTAAGTAAAGTGTATAGATTAGAAAATAGTATTGTTAATTTTCTAATTAATTGTATTGTGGATATGTATAAATGTTCTTGTTTGAGGGTAAATATACACTGAAGTATTTAACAGTTTAAAAAAAAGTGCTGATGACCTTCCATTTACAACCAGATTAAAATCCAAACCACTAGATCCGGTCTCACGTCCAGCTTTCTGATTTCACCTCCTGACACCTCCACCACTTAATCACCATGACAGGCCAGACTGACCTGACAGTTCCTGTAACAAGCTTATATTCCCAACAATCAATTTAAATATTAGCCAATCAGAAAGTCATTTCCTAAGTACCAGGCCTAAAGTTCAAACTTACATTGTCTCTTCTCCCTTCTAATTACAAGGTGCAACTATTTTGCCTATTTACTTTTTTTTTTTTTGGTCCATTTCCTCCCATTGAATGTAAACTCCATGAGGGATAGGGTGATGTCTCCTTCACCGTTTTATCAGTAGTGTTCAACACAGTACTTGGGACATATTGGAGCTGAATAAATAATCAGTCTTATCCTTAAGTCTACTAAACAGAGTTATACTCAATAGAAAAGGTACTAATGCTTCTGTAAAATTCTGACCTGAGCTCACACGTGCACTTTAGAGTGAAACTTCCTTTCTTCTTGTGAGAACAGGTGGGTGAAGGGGATACCCTCAAGATATTGGGTTGGAACCAGGACTCCAAGGCTGAGGGGAGACCTCTCCCCTATCACTTTCTCTGGTCTTTGTAGGAGTGTAAGAACATCTCTCCCGTTTGCTTTAAGAAAGAATAAAGTAGCGAAAGAAGGGGATAATATAAAAGGTAAATAATAATTTCTAGGAAATGGAATGGATCACCTCCTCAAACAACTCGATGACTCTGAGTGGCTCGTTGACAGAAACTGAATAGGAAGGAGCCCTGGCTACCCTCCCCTTACCCCAAGTCTTTCGTTTCTGCACAGGCGCATCCCCCGCCACGTTCAATTTCCCCCCTTCCCCCACAATTCTCTGTTCCTCGGGTCGACTTGGAGGAATGAGCCACAGAGGAGAAGGCTATTGGTTGGAAGAGCGGCCAATGAGAGAGCCTGTTACTAGTCTGCGGGCTGTGGTATTGGGGGAGCGCTTGAGGCCTTGAAGTCTTTGGTGTCCGGGAGGTGAATTTCAGCACGATGAGCTCCATCGGGACTGGGGTGAGTTTGCTGTGTCTTGGCGTAATGGACTAATCTACGGAGTAGCGTTGAACGGAACTCGGACAGACCGCGCGGGGTGCGCCGCCGCGGGGTGCGCCGGGACTGCCTTCGGCCAGGTGGGCCGCTTCCAGTTGTCTGGTGACCGGCAGTCTTTCCTGCGCTAATTTGTAGGCCCTCGTTTGCGGTGATCGTGACCTGAAGCTCTTCAGCTCAGGTGTAGCGGGCTTGGCGGCGCAGCAGTGAGATTGGGAGACGCTTTGGATCGCTGAGTCACTTTCTTTCGTGGCTTAGGGAAACCGAAAGTGCAAACTCGTGGGGCCTGAGATAGCGTGTGAAGGATTTGGGCGACAGTTAGCTTTCTGAGAACCACTGAGCCAAGGCGGCTTGAGATTCCGAGGTCTGAGACGGAGCTTTCATGGACCGTCTTTGCAGGTCCCGGGGTGCTGCTGACTCACTGGGCCTTCCCCATCTTGCCTTCGAGTGTACGGACCGTCCGCTTCGTAGGAGTCCCTGGAACCCCTGTCGGGGCAGAGCTAATAGAAAAATTGTCTGAAAAGTGAAATCTGAAGAGTCCTTTACATTTTTCTTTTGTCCCGGTTTTTCCTGTACAAATTACTTAACGTCACTACCGTAAACATTTAAATCATTAGCTAGAGACTTAACCTCATCTGTTAATAGACTCCAGGTTTGGAGTTGGACTTGTTAACTTACTCAGTTTACTACTTTCCTGTGTTAACCGTACGGTACATATGCACTCTTTTGCTTATTCCTTTTATGTATTTTACCATATAGAAAATCTAGTTTTTGTTTAGAAGTATTTATTGGTTGTGTGCCCTAGAGGCATTGAATAATGGGTTTCTAAATTCATTCATCCACTTTATTTTTTTATTATTATTTTTAAAGATTTTATTTACTTATTTGACAGAGACAGCCCGCGAGAGAGGGAACACAAGCAGGGGGAGTGGGAGAGGAAGAAGCAGGCTCATAGCGGAGGAGCCGGATGTGGGGCTCGATCCCACAACGCCGGGATCACGCCCTGAGCCGAAGGCAGACGCTTAACCGCTGTGCCATCCAGGCGCCCCTATCAATCCACTTTAAACAAGATTTTGATACTCAGCATTAAGCCCAGATATTGGTTTGGTTTTCCGAGTTTGATAATAGGCAATTTATGTTTTGAATGTTTAATTCATTTGGTTATGAGATGTTAAGGTTATGTCATAATATTTTAAAATTAGTAGATGGTCAGTTATGCATATTGTAGCAAATTGATTTTGCAACTATATTAATATAACCTTCAGTTAATAGTGTTTCTTTCTGAAAACCCTTTAAAAGTACTTGATAAATATAAACAGGTGAGGTATTTTGGTATTACAGTAGTAGAATTAAGAATCTTCATTTAGTAAATCAGGAAATTGAGACTCAGGAAGCACCACTGTTGAAGGCATATCTTTGGTCTTCACTTTTCCCAAGAACTCCAGGTATGAAGACCTGCCTACTTGACATTTCTCTCCATTTGGTTGTTTTTTTTTTTTTTTTAAGATTTTATATTTATTTATTGAGAGAGAGTGAGAGAGCACAAGCAGGGGCAGAGGTGAGGGAGAAACAGACTCCCCGCTGAGCAGGGAGCCCAACGTGGGGCTCTGTCCCAGGACCCCGGGATCATGACTTGAGCAGAAGGCAGATGCTTAAGGAACTGAGCCACCCAGACACCCCTCCACTTGATTGTTTAATAGGCATTTCAAACTACATGTCCAAAGTAGACCTCTGGGTTTTCCCCTCCCTTTGCCATTTTGCATCTCCTAGAGTTTTCAGCGCAGTGAATGGTCCAGTTCTAATTGCTCAAGTGAAAAAGGTCAATGGTTCACATTTAATTTCTTTACTCCTAAGGTGTTTGTTTGTTTTTAACTCTATTCTCAAAACTATTGTCTTTTATCTCTTTTCCTGGTCTAAACCACCACATTGAGATACTTGATTTCTGCTTCCATCCCTGTTCCCTCTACAGCTCATTTTCTAGATGAAGTTTAAAAAAAATTAGATTGTATCACCCCCTCGACTCCCTCCTCCATCCCTGCTTAAACCCCAATGACTTGCAGTTGCATTTAGAAAAAGATATAAACTTCCTACTTTAGCCTAGGAGACTCAAAGTAGTTTGGTCTTTACATGCCTCTGATATGATTTACTCTTCTCTCTACCACTTAGTGCTCAAGACACAGCGGCCTATTTCTTTTCCCTCATTGTGCTAGGCTTATTTCTACCCTACATATCCTAAATGGCTAGTTACTTGTTTAGGCCTAGCCCAGCCTAAGTGATTAAACATAACTGCTCTAGCAAGGCCTTCCGTGATCAGATAGTCTGTACTAGGCTCTCAGACTGTCACTTCACCTGTCTTATTTTCATCATAATCCTTTTTCTGGTTTACTGCTGTATTTCCAGCTACTAGATTTCTGCCTGGACTCATTTGAAAATGAAAGACTTCAAGAATGAGTGTTCTTTATATTCCCTTATAGTGACTACAAGTAGTAGATGCTTATTAAATGTTTGAATGTTATATATTTTTTTCTAAGGTCCTTCAGTTTGTTAGTGCTACAGCAATGATTTAACATGTTCTGACTCTGGTTCAGTTTCTGCCATACCATACTACAGGTGTACCTTGTTCTATTGTACTTTACTAGATACTGCATTTTTTATTTTTATTTTTTTTTATTTTTACAATTTGAAGGTTTGTAGCACCTGTGCATCAAGCAAGTCTGTTGGTGCCATTTTTCCAAAAACATTTGTTCACCTTGTGTCTGTGTCACATTTTGGTAATTCTCAACAATATTTCAAATTTTTTCATTATTATTAAGTTTGTTATGGTGATTTGTGATTGATGATTACCACTCACCGAAAGCTCAGATGATGGTTAAGCATTTTTTTAGCAAGAAAAGTATTTTTTAAATTAAGGTATGTACATTGTTTTTTGTTTTTGTTTTTAGTCATAATGCTACTGCATACCGAGTAGACTGCAGTATAGTGTAAACATAACTTTAGGGGCACCTGGGTGGCTCAGTTGGTTAAACGCCCAACTCCTTTTTTTTTTGAAGCTTTTATTTATTTATCAGAGAGCACAAACCAGGGGAGTGGCAGGCAGAGGGAGAAGCAGGCTTCCGGTGAGCAAGGAGCCCGATGTGGGACTCGATCCCAGGACGCTGGGATCTTGACCCTAGCTGAAGGCAGATGCTTAACCAGCTGAGCCACCCAGGTGTCCCTTAAGCGTCCACCTCCTGATTTTGCTTCAGATCATGATCTCAGGGTCCTTGTCAGGCTATGTATTGAGTGTGGAGCCCGCTTGAGATCTCCCCCCCCTACGCTTTCTTTCTCTCTCAAAAACAAACAAAAAACCCCCCAAACATAACTTTAATATGCACTGGGAATCAAGAAAACTCATTTTATTCACTTTATTGTGGTGGTCTGGAACCCAGAATATCTCCATTTATACAAAAATGAACTTTGTGTTCTGTGTGAAAAAAATTCTGACTTTACCTAAGATTTCTGTCTATTGCTTTTCTTGTTTAGATTTTAAAGTTATCTCTGCACGCAGTGTGGGGCTTGAATTTACAACCCCAAGATCAAGAGTTGCATGCTCTACTGACTAAGACAGCCAGGCACTTGTCTATGGCTTTTCAATAGCAGAAATCTAAAGCAGCTTCTCTCTTAGCTGCTGTTGCTGCTCTGACATGCTTCCTTTTCCTCTTCAAAGCAACATCTTTTGAGATTTAACACACATATATTTCTTCCTTCTTTCTGCTGCCTTCCTGCTGTAATCTCTACACCCAAAGGTAGGGCTCGAACTCACAAGCCTGAGACCAAGAGCCACATGCTCTACCAACTGAGCTATCCAGGCACCCCTTAACACGCATTTCTGATGTGTAAGCCATTTAGAAAGAAAGATGGTGAGGTTATTACTGCCAAAGATACATAATTTAAGCTCATTGTTGCCTTTTTCCTCCTAGTATGACCTGTCAGCATCTACATTCTCTCCTGATGGAAGAGTTTTTCAAGTTGAATATGCTATGAAGGCTGTGGAAAATAGTAGGTAAGAAACATTGTTTTACTTGGAATGTAGCATGTTTTAACCAGGTATTAAATATCTCCTTTTCTATATTTTTGGTAATTAGACTTGTGTTTGGAGCCCGACACAGGGCTAGATCCAGGACCCCGAGATCATGACCCGAGCTGAAACCAAGAATGGGACCTCAACCTACTGAACCCCCTAGGCGCCTCTGACTACCTTTTGTATTAAGCATAGGAAGGAACTACTAAAACAAATAATCAATGACATATAAGTGAATACTTAAAAGCACTTTATTAAAGTATATATACCATGAGCATAACTATTTTATCAGAGTATGCCCCTAGTAGGTAATATACACAAGAAAAAAAGGGAAAGGTTAAATTACAAATTATAATTTTCCCCGTTAGCTTCATTGAGGAGACCAGGTATGAAAGGAGGATTGTGCAATGTAACAATGAGGGCTAGATTGTTTGGAACAAAAATTATACAAAATTTTGATCTCAGGACCCCCTTTTACTTGTTAAAAAAAAGAAAAACACCAAAACCCAAAACATTGAGGACTTCAAAGAGCATCTATTTATTAGGCTTTAGTTCCATCAATATTTACCATGACCAGTGAACTTTTGTTTATGCATGATATTGGATCTGGCAATATTTATCATATTAGAAGTTAAAACTGAGAAAATAAAAAAATTTAATTGATTTAAATAATCATAGTTGCATGTTAATGTAAGTAATAATTTAAATTAACATTAATTAAACTAATATTAATAACATTGTTAATGAAAAGTATCTTTTCTGCAATATAAAACAAATGTAGTGAGAAGACTGGCATTGTTTTACATTTTTGTAAATCTCAGTAGTTAATTGAAGCCTAGTGTAAGACATTCTCATATCTCCTTCAGTATGTTGTTACTTTGGTTGAAGCCTGTGAAGCAAATCAGGCTTTATACAGATAAGTAGTTGGAAAAGTGAGGCATATTTTAATAGCCTTTTCAGATAATTATGGATGTTATTTTTTGATGCTATACCAAAATGGACAATGGTAGTTTTTTAAAGGCTAGTTGCAGGGGCACCTGGGTGGCACAGCGGTTGGGCGTCTGCCTTCTGCTCAGGGCGTGATCCCAGCGTTATGGGATCGAGCCCCACATCGGGCTCCTCCGGTAGGAGCCTGCTTCTTCCTCTTCCACTCCCCCTGCTTGTGTTCCCTCTCTCACTGGCTGTCTCTATCTCTGTGGAATAAATAAATAAAATCTTTTAAAAAAAATAAATAAATAAAAGCTAGTTGCAGTGTGGCATCTGAAAACTTAATGAACTTTTTATAGTTTTACATTAAAATCTGTTGGACTGCCTTGCACTTCAGATGTTTTACCCGTGCATGTAAGTTGGTCATTGGGAAAATATTGGTTCACTGTGCTATAACAGATCTTCCAAATTTGATATTTTTCATCTATATATTGAAATAATTGGAAAGATCACGCTTGTTAATACCACCACTGATCTGATTATAAAAATTTGTAAGTTTTGGAAAACAGACAAGCTCACGGTGATGAATATGCTTCCTAAAATTCCAATTTATGCTTGAAAACTTGAGTCTTATCACAGGCAACAAAATACTGTCCATTTTTCTTGAAGTTGACAGGCTTATTTTGTTCATTTTGGGGGGGGAAGTCTGCCATATCAAGTTATTTACATATCAACTGTAAATAATTGTAGTTTGTCTGACATTGTTTGATGGTAAACACAGGTATTCCATGAAAAGTTCACAACTCAAACAGTTTTACCAGTACTTTTTCCTTTAGGCAACTGTATTTTGATGTTTGAATACCTTCCATTTCATTATGATAATAATAAAAAGACAGGTACTCAAGGGTTGTCATCTAATAAAATTATTGCTTTTTTTAAACATTAAAACAGCTTTTAGGGGTGCCTGGGTGGCTCAGTCCTTAAGCGTCTGCCTTTGGCTCAGGGCGTGATCCCAGGGTTCTGGGATAGAGCCCCGCATCGGGCTCCCTGCTCCCCTGGGAGCCTGCTCCTTTCCTCTTCCACTCCCCTGCTTGTGTTCCCTCTCTCGCTGGCTGTCTCTCTGTCAAATAAATAAAATCTTTAAAAAAAAAAAAAACAGCTTTTAAAATAGCTTTTTAAAATAGCTTAACCGCTATGCCACTCAGGCGCCCCAAGATCCATTTTGTTTTAAGCAGTTGTACAAAATGTGTATTATGTTCTTTTATATGCTTATAAGGAGTGGTCGTTGCAGAAAAAGCAAATTAGCAAAAGAATTCTAAGCTTTCTACCTAGATTAGTCACTGTTGATGTTTTAATTTTGTATATAACCTGTCTTTTCTATGCATTTTATGTACCATTTTTAATGAACATGAATAAATCAACATTTGTTATAATATGGATAACATATGCCAGACACTCTGCCATTTTGTACGTATTTTGTTGGCATCTCTTCTTGCTTACGTATTATCTTTTTATGTCATGATGTGCTAGATTTTTTTTGGTCACCTGGTGTTTATTTATATGGACCTAATTTATCACATTTTAGGTTGTCCTCTTTCTAGTTTTCAGATATATTTGTTTTAAAGTACTAGCATGCTGTAAAAAACTAAATGTAACCTATTTTTGTTTTTTTTTAAGCTTAATTTCTTTTATTTTCAGTTAAAAAAAATTGATTTTCTTCTACTTGTTCCAGTACAGCTATTGGAATCAGATGTAAAGATGGCGTTGTCTTTGGGGTAGAAAAGTTAGTCCTTTCTAAACTTTATGAAGAAGGTTCCAACAAACGACTTTTTAATGTTGATCGGCATGTTGGAATGGTAGGTCACATTTAAAAAATGTTCCATTTTGCCTTGTCCAATTTCTTGTGAAGTAACTGTTTAGAATATATTAAAATGTGATTGTAAGAACCCGTTTAATACTTCATCGAGGCAGAAACAGATTAGAGAGCAGCCATAGAAGTAATCCAGAGAGTTACTGGCTTGTGAACAGCTATCTAAGAAAGGTAGTGTTCTTATAACCTGATTGGAGACATGTATGAAAAATCAAATTGCCTTTAGAAAAGGGAGGAGGGGCGATGGGTGGGAAGTATGTGTAGAAAAGAGATCTTGGCAGTGTAGGTAAGGGGTATACTTGAGAGGCATAGAATCTTTAGCTTTTCATGTCTTTTGTGGGGATCACTGTCATATTGAAGATGTTATCAGATAAAGAATACCTTTTTTAACAAGGGGAGCACCAAGAAAGGATGTTTAATAAAAGGAAAAGTGAACATATCCTTTTTTAATAGCATCATGGACATCACTGTATTTATTTTATGCAGCTGGTGTCTTGAGTGACTGCTTTGCATAATTGCAAGTGAAGCCATAAATACATTACTGGTATATACTGAAGTCATTCTATATAGATGTCACACTTTGTTCAGTCAGAGGAATAAGCAAAACAAGGAGTGATTCTAACCCTGTTTACTGGAAAGGCAAGGAAGAAAAGAAAACGTGTGCTAGGACCACTTTACATTAATTATCTTGTTTAAGTCTGACATCCCAGTGAAAGTAATATTAATCCTATTTTTACACATAAGAAAACAGACGGAGGGGCGCCTGGGTGGCGCAGTCGTTAAGCGTCTGCCTTCGGCTCAGGGCGTGATCCCAACGTTCTGGGATCGAGCCCCATATCAGGCTCCTCTGCTATGAGCCTGCTTCTTCCTCTCCCACTCCCCCTGCTTGTGTTCCTCTCTCGCTGGCTGTCTCTCTATGTCAAATTAATAAAATCTTTAAAAAAAAAAAGAACAAAAGAACACAGACGGACTCACAGCTGGTAAAGAAATAAAATGGGATTCAGACTTGGGTCTGCATGTTATTTCAGAGTCCATTCTGCGGGGTGAGATCTTATAGGACCCACTCATTCTGCTGTTATCTTTGATATTTCTAAATGAGATATGTTACACACAAAAAAGACCAATAAAATATAAGCAATAAAGTATAAAGCTGTAGATAATTTTTCTTTTTGCTTTTTCAGTGATTTTTTCTGAACATATTTTCTCTCCTGAACAAATTTATTATTGCCAGTGATACTGATATG
Source organism: Ailuropoda melanoleuca (assembly GCF_002007445.2). NCBI lineage: Eukaryota > Metazoa > Chordata > Mammalia > Carnivora > Ursidae > Ailuropoda > Ailuropoda melanoleuca. The sequence goes on from NC_048231.1 coordinate 1,467,168, forward strand.
GCTTTTCTTCTGTCATTTTTTTTTTTTAGATTTTTTTTTTTAATTTATTCGACAGAGAGAGAGACAGCCAGCGAGAGAGGGAACACAAGCAGGGGGAGTGGGAGAGGAAGAAGCAGGCTCATAGCAGAAGAGCCTGATGTGGGGCTCGATCCCAAAACGCCAGGATCACGCCCTGAGCTGAAGGCAGAGGCTTAACCGCTGTGCCACCCAGGCGCCCCTCTTCTGTCATTTTGGACCGATATATTTATTTTTAAAATTTGACTAGAGTTGACACACAATGTGAAACTGGTATGTTTTGATGAAACTTGCCAGACTGTAACCCAGCTGATAGGAGGGAACTAGTGAATTATGCATTCTTTCACTTAGTAAAACAAAACAAACTTTAGATAGGTATATTTTGAAAAAAATCATGTATGCTTAAAGGTACTTTAGTGATGGGAAGACTTTGTCTTAGAACTTTAAAATTTGTTCCATTTGTTATTTTAAAGCCAGGAAACTGATGGCATTCCTTATAGCTGGAATGGCAAAACATCACATGTTGAGGAGGGTTGGAGATAATGAAGGGTTAATATTCTGTCTCCACAGTTGTCTTCTTCAAGTGGTTTGAAAATTATTGGACTTCACAGTAAGCTTTCTCCAAAGCAATAGAAGATTCTTTAAATGAAACTTACCAGCTGCGTAACTTTGGGGAAGTTGTTCTAAACACAACTGCCTCACCTGCAAAACAGGACCTACCTCCTAACAGTTGTTAAAGGTTAAAAATCACGTAAAATGCTTAGCATGTAATAAGTGCTATGTTTTAGAAATTTTCATCACTACTACTATTAATAGGTAGCAGTAGAAAAAGGGCTGTTATTCTGATCTCACTTACTTCCAAATTTTATAAATCTCCTAAGATGGTGGTTCCTGGACTTTCTTGGTTCCCAGTACTAAGTGTTTCAGTGATTTTTTTTTTTCCATGGCTTCCCTACTCCAAAAGAAGTACCCAGTGGTTCCGATTATGCATTTAGGTCCAAACAACTTACTGTTTATGTACTAAAAACTTAGTAGCTATAAGAGAAAAAAAATACACATACAGTTAAAGTATTTTTATTTTTAAACAATCACAATTACTAACGTGCACTGCACTTCCTAAACTTTGGAATCAGATTACGTGTGCGCCCCCATTTCCTGTTCCACAGGGATTTTTGTATGGTACTTACTTATCACAACAACCCAGGTGCTCAACAATATGATGGCATTAAAAGGAATACTGAATGATCTAATGTTGAAACTGAACTACTTCAGCTGTATCCCCCAAATTCCAAATGTTGCATAATTGAGTTCACTACAGTGCCCTAGCATCTCTCAGCACATGGTTTGGTAACTGCAGTTTTAAGCTACCAGTCTTGGAAGATGTGTGGTTTGTCATGTTTTGGTTTGTCATTGAAGTTTAATAGTCAATAAGCTGAAAAAGATTTGAGGTTGTGCCTCTTAGACCAAAACTTTAAGTAATTTGAACACAGAACTGCTCTATTTTTTTTTAAAAGATTTTATTTATTTGACAGAGATAGAGACAGCCAGCGAGAGAGGGAACACAAGCAGGGGGAGTGGGAGAGGAAGAAGCAGGCTCATAGCGGAGGAGCCTGATGTGGGGCTTGATCCCATAACGCCGGGATCACGCCCTGAGCTGAAGGCAGACGCTTAACCGCTGTGCCACCCAGGCGCCCCCAGAACTGCTTTAAATAGAGATCAATCCTGATCAAGACTAGTAGTATTCTGGTTGTTGCTTATTTATAGTGAACTGGTAAATTGGGAGACATAGAAGATTAATTATAGAAATATTCCTTTTGAATGTCATTATTCAACAAACAGTGAAGTCACACTTGGTAAATTTCTGAATTGTAATTCCATACTTTTATTTTGATCCCACCCAATCAAAATGCCAGAATGCCTTGTAAAGAGCTTTAAGCCAAATTATTTCTAAATGTGATGCTTGTTAAAATATTGAGTAAGCCTACAGTAATTACACACTTTGCTTGATTTGTGATAGGAATGTATTTATCTACTAAATTGGTACTTCCTTTCTTTCAGGCAGTAGCGGGTTTGTTGGCAGATGCTCGTTCTTTAGCAGACATTGCAAGAGAAGAAGCTTCCAACTTTAGATCTAATTTTGGCTATAACATTCCATTAAAAGTAAGTTGATAATATGTTGAGGAGCCTTTTGAACAGTCATAGAAATTTGCTGATAAGCTCTTCTGTTTCTCCCTCTCATAGCATCTTGCAGACAGAGTGGCCATGTATGTACATGCATACACACTCTACAGTGCTGTTCGACCTTTTGGCTGCAGGTATGAAATTTTGTGGGATATTCAGTCAGATCTGTACTGTTTTCCCCGGTATCTTAGCCTTTTATACTCTTAGAGGTATGAGCTATGACCAAAAAGTATTAGGGCAATGATTAAATAAAACTGTATATCAAAACAAAACTTTGAATAGTGAAAAAGACTACAAATTTGAAGTGGTAATAAAACACTGAACTCCTAGTAATAACTTTAATCTGATTATAATACATTCTCTGGAGGAAGGTGGTCAAAAGGTATAAAGGTCCTAAGATAAGTGCTAGAGATGTAATGTACAGTATGATGACTGTAGTTAACACTGCTGTGTGATATATGGGAAGGTTGTTGAATACATTCTAAGAATTTTCTTCACAAGGAAGAAAGGTTTTTTCTCTTTTTATTGTATCTCTTTTTATTGTTACTAAACCTCTTGTAACCATTTCACAACACATGTAAATCAAACTGTCATGCTGTACACTGTACAGTGATGCATGTAAATTATTTCTCAATAAAACTAGAAAAAAATTCTCTGGTGTCAGACCCCAGCATTCTCAGGAAACAAAAAACTGATTTTAAATATATTTTCTTTTGACATTATAGGTAGCCAACTAAAGGGACACTTCAGTTTCTCATTAATTTCCATTGGCTATACTTACTTAAAGCAGTTAGGTGCAATGCTCTTAATTGGGAGTTTTTTTAGCAGTCCATAGTGAATCCACACAGAATTGCATTTCATATAGTTCTCCTTAGTTTCCTATTTCTGTTGTTAAGATGAAGTGCGGGTATTTTTGTGGGGGAAAGCGGAGATTCAATTGCATCAGGACTTGGAATACATGTAAATATTTAAATAGGGCTCAGAGACCTGTCATCACTCTAGATTTTCCTAAAAAGACATGTTTAGTTTTAACTTTAAAGAAAGAAAGTCCTGTTTGATTGAAGTAGAACATTTACTAACATCTGATTGCTTGCCACTGTTAAAGGGCTGTAGAAAGTTTATTAGCTATAGTCCTGCCTTTCAGTTGTTCATAATCAGTCATATTTAAATTACTGAGGACAGAGGTTAGAGAAAACCTGAGTTTTATTCTACCACCAATAAGTTAGGCCTTTGGACATTTTTTATATTAGTTGTTCTTAAGGTTCTCACGTAAATTACATTGAAACATTTTGCTTTCAGACTTCATAGAATACCTTTCAACTTTTTAAAATCTTTGAACACTTTGAATCATCATTTCTCTATTTCTAAGGGAATAAGAATAGTGGAGAACTTTTTCAGTAAATAATGAACATATACTATGACTTAGTCACAGATATGTGTAAGAGGGCAGGACACAAAGGTGAGTAAGTTTTCACTGATACAGTTTTATAGGTGATAGGATATACACAGACTGTAGTGGGCCCAGCACCAGTTAGGGAATGGCTGCTTTCTTGGAGAGATGGCAAGGAAAAGAATGTGAGATGTAGGTGAAATGGTAAGAGTATTTCATGCAAAGGGACTGCTAAGAAACTACATGGGCATTTCAGGTAATGCAGAGGTAGTCAGGTATTCTTGGTGTGTAGGAGGGATACTGAAGATGTAGGAAGGGGCAAGATCATACAGAAGTCTGTGTTCTGTACGAAGGAAACGTGGAAAGGTTTTAAAATTATAACCAGTTATATATTCTGAAAGATAAGTTTCATTAATATGGACGGAAATGATTGTATGGGTGAGAACTGGACAGTTGGTGTTACGGTAGTCTGTACATGAACTGATACATAAGATGAGGCTGGTTTCTTTTCTACTTCTGGGGTAAACTAAACGACAATTTCAGAAAATCACTAATTCGTATGATTGTTTAACAGCCTAATTTTAATTTGTTGAGCATATAAAAATACATTAAAAGCAGTTTGGATTATTGTAGAAAAATAACTGGAGGAATATTGGGGAATAGCCAAGAAAGAATGACGGGGTGTAACAAGAGCTTGAGGCAGACTGAATGTATTCCTGTTAGTTTTGTTATCTTGGCTTTTTCATGTGTATGCCTTTACCTGTTGGGCCTTCTCATTAGTTTTTCATCAGTCATCACTCCTTTGTCTACACTGCTGTCTTCCCAGAAAAGTTATATCAGCAAGTTTAATACTAAACAAAGCCATACCAATTTTCAACAATTTCAAGTGTATACTAATTTTTATTGAAATTACTTCATCACAGTGTTTATTATGAGCTATATGTATCAGTTTATCTTAGAAAATATAATTGTGTGTTTACTGAATTTTTAATATTTTCATGGTATTAAGAACCGTGGTTTAAATTATTAATTTACTTTCATGCAGTTTCATGTTAGGGTCTTACAGTGTGAATGATGGTGCACAGCTCTACATGATTGACCCATCAGGAGTTTCATATGTGAGTAATTCTGAATCATGAATTTCTATTTCTAGTTTAATGGTATCTCATTAGCATGTAAACCATATATATGGATTACATGAAGTTTCTTTAAAATTAATTCAAGGAAAGTAACAATTTTTTGTGGATATGAGGCAGAGGAAAGATTTATCACTTTTAGTATGTTTACAGATAGTGAACATCAAAATTGCAATATGTGGTATTTCCTTTATTGTGATAAACATTAAGTGTCTTAAAACTAAAAACCTTCCCTTTAAAAAAAGGATTTTAAATGGGATTTCTTGCATCTTTACTTACCTTATCTCTTCTGAGATATTTATGGTTTTTACTAATTACAAAAAAGACTTTATATTTTGTCATTAAACACAAGTATAAATGGGAATCCTTTCATTTAAAAAATTTTCAGTATAATAAAAAATGGTTTAGAGTATTTAGCTGAGCAATTATCTCAATTTCTTTTTGACATAATGCTAAAAATTTTTCCATTCCTAACCTCAAAAACATCTCTAGTTCATGAAGTATATATATGACGTTAATTTGTTTTTCTTGTATAGCACCTCTATTAAAAATAATCCATGTTATTCTAGAATTTTTTTTTGAGCCCCCTGGTGTTCATTAGACATGTGTTTGTATTTCTCCATACTTAATTTTGAAAGTCATTTAACATCGTTTTGTTAACCTTTAAATCGACAGTCACAGCCACTAATGATTTTGGGATAGTGTATCAATTTAATTGAATAATATCTGTATTTTTTGGTGTGTGTTCTTTTTAAATAGGGTTATTGGGGTTGTGCCATTGGCAAAGCCAGACAAGCTGCAAAGACAGAAATAGAAAAACTTCAGGTAATACATACTTAATGCTTGTGTTTTCCTGTAACATTATCCTCATGTAGTGAAGTTTTATCACCACAAGTGAAACCTTTTAGTTTAAGGATACACAGAGTGTGGTTTGCTGTTTTGAGCAGAGCTTTCTGAATATGAGAGACTGATTAAGAAAGCTGGTCACGCGCGCGCGTGAGTGCGTGTGTGTGTATACTCGGTCTGCTTGAAGATTCTCTTCCTCTGCCCTTCCCCCCACTCCTGTGCTCTCATGCTGTCTCTCAAAAAAATAAATCTAGAGAAAAAATGTGCTTTTTCAAGTTTGCTTAAAGTTACCTTTATTATAAAATTCACTCACCATAGAACTTAACCTATAAGGGGAAAAATAGGAAGAGATAGGTATTCTTTTTTTCCACTTCACCCCCAAATTAACATGAAAAAATTTAAACATCAGAAAAGATAACAGCACAACTATGTCCATCTAGATTGAACAGTTATTTTTCAGTGTTTTATCCATTTGTTTTTTCCTGAACTATTTGAAACAATTACAATGACACTATCTCTAAATGCTTCAGAGTTCAGCTCTGTAGAATATCATTATCACATCTAAGATATAATCAAATATTTAGTCTATAATCAAACTGCCTCAGTATTCTCTCAAGTGTCATTTTGTAACTTTTTCAAACTGTGATATAATTAAGGCTCACACTTTGAATTTCAATTATATCTCTTCTATTTTAAGTCTTACCCTAAAAAGGGGGTGGGGCACCTGGGTGGCTCAGTTGGTTAAGCATCTGCCCTCAGCTCAGGTCATGATCCCAGGGTCCTGGGACTGAGCAAGTCATGCATGGGGCTCCCTGCTCGGCAGGGAGTCTCCTCCCCTTTGCCCCCCCCACTCACGTTCTCCCTCCTACTCTCTCTCAAAAATAAATAAGTCTTACCCTTCTCCCAGTACCAATTTTTTTTTTAGGGGGAGGGAGGGGCAGAGGGGGAGTGAATCTCAAGCAGGCTCCACAGAGTACAAAGCCCGATGCAGGGCTCGATTTCACAACTTGAGATCACAACCTGAGCTGAAATCAAGAGTTGGACCTGAGCCACCAGGCACTCTATAGCAGTAATTTTTTAAGCCCATGCCCATTGCTTTTGTAATTAGTTCCACATACTGTGTGTGTGTACTTCCTATCAAGACTGGTATTCTTAAATTCAGTATCATGGTTTTGATATTATGTCTGAGACTTATGTTAAAAGCATGGGTTATTGACAAATCTGAGAAAACAATCTGAAAATAGTTATATAAGTATAAAGGTCTTCTTTTGACTCATGACTCAATATTTTCTATAGATGAAAGAAATGACCTGTCGTGATGTTGTTAAAGAAGTTGCAAAAATGTAAGTTGGAATTTTTATTATCATTGACAAAAATATTTCATTTGACCTTACCTTATACATTAATTCTAAAGGTCTGTTTTGTTTTAAAATAACTTCATGCCTAATTTTTAGAATGTCAATTTAACATTCTAAAAAGTCTCATTAAGGGGACTATCCATATTCCAAGTGATAGTGAATGGAATATGAAGTTTTGACAAACTAAAACTATTTAGGTGAAAGAATTCAAGAGTCGGAGGATATAGTGTGGACCTCTAGGGGCTTCATTTGATAGCTCCTACTCTCTCAAATCTCAGAAGTCCCAGTAATAGGAATTTGGTTTACAAACTTTATTTTTGGTTTACAGCTAGTTATTTCTACACATGAACCATGAAGCTGGGTTCTTTATATTATCTGTCTTTTTTAGGCGGTAAGATACGTTAGTCATAAATGCTTTTCTGAGAAGATAAGAGCAGTATTTCAATACATTTAGAAACAGCTTTAAGAAAGTCTGAAGTGGTTCATATTACCAGGTACATATAGTAGAATGTATATGTGACTACAATAAGTAACAACTAAGTCCATAAACCTGAGTGGAATGCTTCAAAATTCATGATTCTTCCAGATCAAAGAATGTAGGCACGTGGTATTTCAAAAAAATCCAATAAAATGCTAGTTTTGCAGGTAGCTTTTCAGGTTTAAAAGTAATCAACATATTATACTATTCCACATTAGAACTAACATCAACATGGTCTAGTCAGCAGTTTGTGCAAATGTCTCAGGTTTTACAGTTAGTACAACTGAGAAAAATAAAAGTCCTAGAGGCTCCGTATATATTTAAGTGGTACCCGTAATCTCTTCTAAACTGCTAGTTGTAGTAAAATATTGAAGTGTTCTATGATTTTGTCTTAATTGTCACCACTCGACACTGCCACATTATCTTCTTCCCTCCCCCTTTTACCAAGAGACCCCCTCTCCTCTTGTGGTTGTGAAGCAACAGAACCCACTTTATGATTGTCAGTTAATCACATGAGGAGCTCTGGGAATTACCTTACAGTAGAACCACTTGGAAGATAAAGAATCCTCACCCAATTGTACAACAGATTATTATTGTTATTATTTTATATAAAAGAGGGAGGGGCAGAGGGACAGAGTATCCCAGGCAAGGCTCCACACCCAGTGCAGAGCACAAGTTGGGGCTCAGTCTCACAACCCTGATATCGTGACCTGAGTGGAAATCAAGTCGGATGCTCAACCAACTGAGCTACCCAGGTGCCCTGTACAACAGTTTAAATGTGATAAACTCCATTTCTTTCAATTGAGAAGTGCTTCTGGAAATCAGCCCTTACTACACCTTTTTATGTTTAGGTATAACAGCATAAACTAATTAGTTCATGTAGGGAAAGCCATCCCCTTACCATTTAATAAAATGAGCACTATGTATCTTTTACTTAGTCTAGAAAATTAAGATGCTTTCTCATACTATAGCAAGGCTTTAAAAATATCCTCCAAAGTAAAGTGTGTGAAGATGCTGGAAAAGGTAAAATAAGAAAGCTGTGCTCTGATACTTTTACTAAATTTAATGTTGTGTGACAGTGCCTCCTTGTTTATTGCAATTTGCCATGTATTACAGTTTGAAAGCCAGGTTAAGGGGCATATAGTTCTTATAAAATGGATAAGGGGTTTAAAAAGACCCTGCCAAGGAGCTTCAGATTGAATAGACCAGTAATAATTGCAAACTAATAAATTTGTTTTAAAAATCATCATTTAATGAAAGGAATAAACAAATATCCTGAAAAGGCACAGTTGTAATAATGGCCTTTTCTCTTTTGAATCTGTACTCTTTTTCAGGTATCTTTTTGAGTTGTGGGTCTACAATGTAACAGTACCAAACAACTTGGGTTGTAAACACTCCTTTGTAGTATTTAATTTTATATCCATCCTTGTGTGATTTACTGTCTTTTCTTTTTAAAGATTTATTTAATTTAGAAACAGAGTGAGAGGGAGAGCACGGGTAGAGGCAAAGGGAGAGAATCTCAAGCGGGGTCCCGGCACTGAGTATGGAGCCCATCTATCCTATGACCCTGACGATTAGGACCTAACCCAAAATCAAAAGTCTGGTGCTCAACTTACTGAGCCACCCAGCCTATTGTCTTTTCTAGAAGTGTTCATACAGACTAATGTAAATATTTGTATTAGGGATGGGTGTTCTAATTTGTGCTGACTGGGTGCATGTTTATAGATGACCAAGTAAATGTTAATTTTCTCGTTTGTGTTCTAGAATTTACATAGTACATGATGAAGTTAAGGATAAAGCTTTTGAACTAGAGCTCAGCTGGGTTGGTGAAAGTAAGTTATTTTTGTACATTTATTTGCTCTGAGTCATCTGTACGAAACCTAATTTAAAATTGGGGGCCTTTCCCTCCTCTTTTATCTTAAAAATAATTTGGTAATGACATACATATATTAAAGTATGTAAATAACAGATGAACTGATGAAGTATCATAATATGGATATACTCATGTAACCACTGTGCTCTCTCTAGTCAACAAATAGACTAGTTCCCCAGATAACCCCTTAAAGCCTCTTTGAATTTATAGTTCTCTACCTTCTCCCTAAAGTCAACAAATAGACTAGTTCCCCAGATAACCCCTTAAAGCCTCTTTGAATTTATAGTTCTCTACCTTCTCCCTAAAGGTAACCACTACCTTGAATTCTAACTCATAGTTTTGCCTGTTGTTCACTTTTATGTAAGTGAATTACCCAGTGTGTATTCTTTTATCCCTGATTTCTTTACTTCAGCGTTGTGTAAATCGTGTGTTGTGTACAGTATTTGTTCATTTGCCTTGCTGTGTATAATCTGTTGTCCAGATATCACACAATCTGTTCATTTCCTCTTTTGCTGCTGGTTAGCTGGGCTCTTTCCAGTGGGCTTTTTAAAAAAAAACTATAATGAATAGTACAGCTGTGGATGTCTTGTGTAATAATTTTTATACACCTATGTAGCATTTCGGTTGAAAATATACGTAAGGGTGGAATTGCTGAATCATGAAACATATGTAAGTTCAAGTGCAATAGGTAGTGCCAAAGTGTGTTCTACCACTTAGTGCCTTTCTATTACAAAGAAAGCCGGAACAAATTTACAAGGTAGTATTTTTGAAGGGGAAGTTCTGCTTAATTGACTAATGTTATGAATGGTTTACTTTTTTGACATTCATTTTCTGAGAAATCATCAATTTTTTTCTTACTTGCAATGGTAACTATGGATGGGGCTACAAGGCTAGCTTTTTAAGAATTAATCATGCTGCACGTTAATAAATGCTCAATTTATCATAGCATCAGGATAAATCACTGTATAATTTATGTTTCCGTAAGAGCTAAATTTGGACAGATTTAATCTTACGTGGAGAAAACACAAAAAAGAGGAGTTCAGAGCATCTGGTATTACTTAGTACAATTTTTAATATTAGATGGGTTATACCTATGGATTGGGTAGATTATATTGGAAAAGAGTTGCAACACAGTCCTCATTTCTAATTCATTTAAATATATGGCTTAATTTTCAGTAACTAAAGGAAGACATGAAATTGTTCCAAAAGATATAAGGGAAGAGGCAGAGAAATATGCTAAGGTAAGCTGCAGCATGTAAAAAACTCCCTAAAGGTATGAAAGTAAGCGCTGAATAATAAAGGAACTTGGTTGATTTCTATTAAACAACACTTAAGAGTTGAACTGAACTAAGGTTAGAAATTTTGTAGGTTATCCTCAGTGGGGATAGGGTTGCCCTGGTTCCAAAAATTTTGTATGTGAAAATGGTAAGGGTTTTCCAGGGCATTTAATGCTTTCATACTGTGTGTTCTATCAAGAATATAGTCAGCTGATTGTTTGTTAGAACAAGATACACTTAATTATCCTTTTCTTTGTTTGGGTATGTTATTCTAAGTGTTATCTTCAGTTGTAAAGATTTTTCAGTTACAAGTACTTAATGAGATTCAGGTTGTTATAACAGTATTAAAAATAGATTTTAAACACTATCTTTCTCTTAACAGGAATCATTGAAGGAAGAAGATGAATCAGATGATGATAATATGTAACATTTACTTCAGCATCTATTTTAAATTTCTAATACAGTCCCGTGTAATTCTTTAGCCCCGTGGATTATTACCTACCCACTGACCAATTTTCATTAAATTTTTGTCTTGTAACGATTGAAGTTGGCGGGAATAATTGAGTACATATTTGCTTGGTATTAAAATGAAGGTTTATGCTTATTGAAAAATTCCTTAAGATACTGCAAAAAGCAGCTTTGGAATCATTAATTAATTCAAAGCTCCATTCATTATTCAGCTAGACTCTAAAGATCATTTATCCCTGGGTTTTGTGCAGTAAGTCCCTACCAACTCAGTAGGTATTACTTGATGCCATTACCCAGTTTTGTATTTAGTGAAATCAGCCACTGTTAATTTTTAAGTGTGACACACAAAAAAGATGTTTTAGGTTGGAGAGTGAAGAATTTTTCCTCTCTTTATTTGTGGAGAGGAGTGGATTTAAGGATCCACAAGTTCTGTATTTTGTCACTTAAAAAATTTCCTCATCTGTAAAGTTCAATTAAAATACCCATATTTTATATTAAACAAGAAGTTAGAATATAATCAGTACTGGGGCCTACAAGAACTGTCATAACCTGAACAGTAGTACTCAGAGAAGGAAGAAATCGTCTGTAACGCAGGCCAACTATGGGCAGGTATACACACCCTTTACCTGGCTCATGCCAGAATCACTCAAACTGTGCTTTCCTAAGAAGGTAATCTCTACTCACTGAGTTTGGCAGCAGGATACTGCTGGACTTTGAACATCTGTGAAGTTTAAATAGCAAATCATTATACATGAATAGCTAACTATTATACAAACAACTCAAAACTATTATCTCATTATCATGGCTTTTATGTAAAATTACATGCTACATTTTACAACTTACACATTTAACTAAGAATGGCAAACACCTAAACAATATTAAATTGGATATATCTATACACCTAATCAATAAGCTGACTATGCCTAAGCCAATCTAATGGCCATTCTATACATTTCCAAAATATGAATGGCACATAAATATTCTACTGTGGTGTGAGTATATCTGTTTTTAAATTCACATCAGTATAGGGGCACCTGGTTGGCTCAGGTGGTAGAGCATTTGACTCTTGATCTCCGGGTTGTGAGTTCAAACCCCAAGTTGGGCATACCTTACTACAAACAAACAAACAAACAAACAAACAAAATCACAATAATATAGTTTATAACCCTTTAAAAGAATAGACACTGATTCTAAAGAAACCTAAATTTGAGCAGCTAAGCCACCTAAAACTACAGATGCCATAACATTAGATAAATCTGAAATTGTATAACCAGATACATGTGGTTCTTCAGCTATTATGAAGCAGTTGACTTTTATACATATTCTATGTAGGATTAATAAACTAGGCTCACTAGTGGGGGCACTTTGTAACTGCACTGTAGAAATACAANGGCGGGGGGGGGGGGGGGGTGGAGCTGGTACATTTTACTTTGATAAGACTACAGGGACACCTGGGTGGTTCAGTCAGTCAAACATCTATCTGCCTTAGGCTCAGGTCGTGATCCCAGCGTCCTAGGATTGAGTCCAGCACTGGGCTCCTTGTTCAGCGGGGAGCCTGCTTCTCCCTCTCCTCCCTGCTCATGCTCTCTCTTGCTAACTCTCTGTTCCTCAAATAAGTAAATAAAATCTTAAAAAAAAAAAATCCAGTACCTTATTACTGTAAACCTTCTTGATATTGGTACCTAAAAAGAAAAATTAAAAATATTTTGAAGAATAAAGTTTTGGTTTAGAGATTACAAATAATAAAATATATTTAGATTAAAGCACTTAATCTGATAAGCCTATCCATTTGCTTCTATTTCCATCATTCATAAAGAGACCTGAAAAATAAATGACAAAAATCAAGTTGTAGGTCATCAATATGTTTTGCTCTTCAAATTAAGATTACGATTAACATTTTCTTCTTTTTGTAAAAACACCCCCTTACCCAAATGCTATTAAGAAACTAGAGAAAATCCACAAATGAAAATCAAGTCTTTTTTTTTTTTTTAAAGATTTTATTTATTTATTCAACAGAGATAGAGACAGCCAGCGAGAGAGGGAACACAAGCAGGGGGAGTGGGAGAGGAAGAAGCAGGCTCATAGCAGAAGAGCCTGATGTGGGGCGCGATCCCAGAATGCCGGGATCACGCCCTGAGCAAGGCAGACGCTTAACCGGTGTGCCACCCAGGTGCCCCGGAAATCAAGTTTTAATGTAGAACACTTAATCAGATATTATTTCTCTATTGAATTCCTGACCTTGGGAAATGGAAGGCAGACTTGATCTCTACTTTATTGTACTTTCCTGCACTCTACCATCATCCATATTGTATTTGCAATGCCTACATTATTTATTAAGTGGTTTTCCCTAAGGATTTCCACTACCTGCCAAAGAAAGCTTTCTAAAATGATTGTCAGATTTCTCCCTCTCAGTCCTTTATGTGTTTCCCATAAAAATTGTCAGACTATTTTCTTTTTAAAAAGGGAACTCCAAAACATGAAGTGTGTACTGAGTGCAGCTATTCTTAATCCCAACCAAGTAAAGCCGTTGTTCTACCACTGTCATGTGTATGCATCTATTAGGTGTTCACTATAATAAAGTGTAACCCCCCTCCCCGGCCCATGGGAGTTGTTTGAAAAATCATGTCTCTGTATCACCACTGGGTGTGAGCAGCCACATAGTATTCATTCAAATGCTTAAAGGTACGTATTTTTAAAAAACTGAATTCATAATAAGTAACTGAAATTGAAATAATCCTAGTTAACTGGAGGATAAGGCATACTAAAAACACTGAGGGGAGCCTGGGGGGCTCAGTCAGTTAAGCACCAACTCTTGATTTCAGCTTAGGTCATGATCCTCAGGGTCGTGAGATCAAGCCCCGCACCTGGCTCCCTGCTCCTGAGGGTGAAGCTTGTTTTAAGATCCTCTTTCTGCCCCCTGCCTTTCTCTCTCTCACTCTCTCTGTCCTCAAACACTGGATCACAACAGTATCCACTGGGGGCTTCTAAAGATGAACATAGTTTATGATTTCAACAGATCTGGAAATCCCAAACTCAGAAAATATATAAACTCTGGGAGATTAACTTTTTTTAATAGAAGCACTGTAATAGGATTTTTTTTAAGAACAGAAGGGCTGCTTCTCTGCTACCACTAATCACAACAGCTTCAGAATAAGAAAACTAACATCCTAGTTAAAACCAGGATAGCAGTTCAAAGCCCGTGTAGATTTCAAACGAGCTTTGCCATCAAATAATTTTGTCACCTTGGGCAAGTTAATTTCCTCATCTATAAAATAAGGATTATGTACCATTTAAAATGGCATAAAAAACAGAAATACTTAAGTAGAAATTTAAATTTGTGTAAGGCTTCATGTTGAAAATTTAAAAATACTGGTGATATCAACAATGAACTACATAAACTTACTAGAAGATGCAGTATTGTCAATTCTCCCTAACCTGATCTCTAGATATGTAAAACCCAATCAGTTTGCAAGAGGCTCTTTGGGGGGGAGGGTAGGAAATCAACAAGCTGTTTCTAAAATTTATATGGGAAAAGGAATTAGAATAGCCCAAACAATTTTGAATAAAAGATAAGGCCTACACCACCTGGTCTGAAGACTTATTATAAACATAAAGTTCATGTAATAAACATCATTAGTGGAACAGAGGAAGTCTAAAAAGAGACTCACAAAAAAGTCAATTGACAAAAGTGAAAAGGTAAATTGTGGAGAAGGATAGTGCTTTTTCACAAACGGTGTTGGGACAACTGGACATCCACATGCAGAAACAAAAACGAAAAACCAAATCCTAACTTGTACCAAATACATAAGTCAAAGTGATCGGACACCAAAATGTACCTCATGTGGAACTTTCTAGGAAGAAAACAGAAGATCTCTGAGACTGGTTTAAAAAAAGTTCTCACATACCATACCAAAAGCATGATATAAAAATAAAAACTGACAAACTTAATTTCACCAAAATTAAAAGTTTCTACTCTCCTAGAAACACTGATAGAATGAAAAAAACAAAGAAACTGTAAGGGGAAAATATCTGCACATCACCTGACAGGACATGTGTCCAGAATGTATAAAGAACTCTCAAAATTCCAACAAGAAGAAAACAACCCAAAGTGGGCAAATATGGGGGCACCTGGGTGGCTCAAAGTGTTCCACTCTCGATTTCAGATCAGGTCATGATCTTGGGGTTGTGAGATCAAGCCCTGTGTGGGCTCCAGCACTTAAGAGTCTCCTCCTCCCTCTAAAAAAAAATAATAAAAATGGGCAAATATTTGAAGAGACAATTCAAATAACAAACAAAATTATGTTCTTAAACTATACCACCCCTTTCAAGAGGTAACCACCCCATTTATATCTATCCTTCCACTCCATAAACACCAACTTTTATTTTTTTAAAAAGATTTTATTTATTTATTTTACAGAGAGAGTGAGAGAACAAGCAGGTGGAGCAGTAGAAGGAGATGGAGAAGCAGGCTCCTCGAGGAGCAGGGAGCCCAATGCAGGATTCGACCCCAGGACCTTGGGATCATGACCTGAGCTGAAGGCAGACGCTTAACCATCTGAGCCACCCAGGTGCTCCAAACATCAACTCTTAAAAAGTAAATGCTGGTGTACTTGGTTAATACATTAAGGCTGTTGAAGAGCAAGGGTCCTTACACATCTTGAGTTTGTGTTTGAAGTGTATGATTTGAACTTTGATTTTTATTATGTGGAAACAGAATTGTAGGAAAATTCATTTAAATAGGGAGTTCAACTATATAATCCATATGGGAAAGAGTATTATTAAAAACTTTTAACCAGGAAAAGCTGACCAGGCTTCAAGACCAATGTATGATGAGAATTATTCTTAAGACATAACCAAGAACAGGTGCTTAGATGGCTCAGTCCCACTCTTGGTCTCAGCTCACATTATGATCTTGGCTCATGTCATGATCTTGTGGTCGTGAGGTGGAGCCCCAGGGCTCTGTGGTCAAGGGCACAGAGTCGGCTTCAGATTCTCCCTCCCTCTCAAATAAATAAAATCTTTTTTTTTTTTAAAGATTTTATTTATTTATTCTACAGAGATAGAGACAGCCAGCGAGAGAGGGAACACAAGCAGGGGGAGTGGGAGAGGAAGAAGCATGCTCACAGCAGAAGCATGCTCACAGCAGAAGAGCCTGATGTGGGGCTCGATCCCAGAATGTCGGGATCACGCCCTGAGCCGAAGGCAGATGCTTAACCGCTGTGCCACCCAGGCGCCCCTCAAATAAATAAAATCTTAAAGGAAAAGAAAGACAGCATCAAGGAAATACTAGTAATTTAGAGAAAGTGAAATGGTATACAAGAACCGGAGGTATAAAGACGATAACCTATCACCTTTAGTAGATTGGCTGACTTGAGTTGGTAGCAACCAAGTGATAACAAGATTGAATGCAAACATCTGGATGCCTAAAATGTATCATATTGCCAGGAAAGATTAAATATAAACAAGTTAAATAAGATACAATTCTTTACCCAGTAGGAAAAACATTTAAAAATCATTAGCAAGTTACAGATTTCCCCTGCCATCTAGAAAAACAGAAAGTAGAAGGTTCCTACGAAACCTTTCATAAGCCAAAATGGCATAAAGTGAAGAAATTACAATTTATATTGAAAAATTTTTGAGCATTCCCAGACCCCCAAAATAAGTTTTATTAGTCCTTTCTGATACCTTAGCATGCATCTTGCTAACAGATGCACAAAATATATTGAGTTAAAAGGCAGATGCTCACAGAAACGGTTCAAAGGTATGGTGGCTTGATGCAGAGTGCAGTTCTCAGGGAAGGGGCCTTGCACTGCCACACTCCCTCCTTGGGTACATGCTAACAGCTTGCTGCAAAACACAATGAACAATTTTTGCTTTTTGCCTTTTTTTGGTAAAAGTAAAAATCTTCTTCAGGCTTCTTTTGGTAGCATTAACAGGTACCAGTGTAGGTCTTTCGGTAAAAAAAGAAGTGCAGGGGCGCGTGGGTGGCTCAACTGGTTAAGGGTCTGCCTTTGACTCAGGTCATGATACTGGGGTCCTGAGATTGGCTAATGTTGGGAGCAGAGAGCCTGATTCTCCCTCTCCCTCTGCGCCCCCCCAACGCCCCTTCTCAGGCTCAATAAAATCTTAAAAAAAAAAAAAGTGCCATAATACAAGCTTTTGTGGGGCTTGTTTTTAGATTTTATTTTCAAGTAATCTCTACACCCAACGTGGGGCTCAAACTTACAACCCTGAGATCAAGAGGTGCATGTTCTACCAACTGAGCCAGTCGGGTGCCCCGTGGGTGCATGTTTTAGTATGAATTCATAGACCGTACATATATATATATATATATTGAACTACAAATGTAAGTTTTGGGAAGGAGGAAGATAAATTCTGACAAACAAGGAAGGGAATCTGGGACAGTTTCCTAGAGATCTGGTGGATGAGATCTCCTATCAGTGAGTTTAGGAGAAAAACTATGGATGTCAATAATTAGCAGGAAAAAACTTCTGAGATAATTGAATAATTGAAACAAAGTAAAAAGGCTAATCTATACAAGATTATGAGGAAGAGAATCTAGATGACAGTGGGAATGCATAATGGTTTTTCCATCCAATTCAAAGAACTAAGAATTCTCCAAAGATCTGAATTTACAAGGTCTGAAGTGAGGCCCAGGATTTGTATTTTGAATATCTGGTGTGATGCTTGTGAATGCACTAAAATTCGAGAATCACTGATTTGGATTTAGTAAAAGGAGAACATAACAGAGACAGCTAAAGGGTTTCAAGAGATGAGAGTTTCTGTTACAAAGCAAAATGGAAAATGAAGCTGTAAGGCAAGATGGTCATTGATGAAAACTTTTTTCCACTGAATTTTAAAGAAACACAGGTCTTAGAAATAGGAACATGTATCTAGATGAAGAAAAGGAAAGTTTCTGATAGAAACTTTATAGTAGCTGGTTTCAAATATGATTCGGCATCACTTTCCTGAACATTTCCAACACAAGGGTGGACAAAGAACACAAATACACAGGCATTAAACAGCATCTTTATTTTACTGACAGGTCAAGAAAGAGAAACATAGCTCTGACTTAAGGAAGACTGGGTCAATTTGGCCAAAAAAACCTTTACAGGACTTGGTTCCACACTGCAAAAAGAACCTTAATACAAGATTCCCTAACCAGCAGTATGAGGGGATTCCGGTTTACACTGAAAGTATGTTCCACTGACACATTCTATTAACACCTAATTAGAAGTTCATTTCACAGAAGAAAAAAGTAACAGACAGAGGCCCCTGGCTGGCTTGGTTGGAGGAGCACACGACTTTTGATCTCAGGGTCCTGAGTTCCAGCCCCATACTGGGTGTAGAGATTACTTAAATAACTAAATTTAACAGATAATTCATCCTGTATAACTAAATGTTCTATTTACTCACTACTTCAGTTGCAAGAGAATTCTTAAAATCATTTTACTGCAAACTCTTCCTCCAAAGATATTCAATACTCACGATGTAGCCAATTTCTATTTGAGTCACCATTTGACCTTTCACCTGTCCCTACTGAAAAAGGGCTGAAATGTGTGGCTGAATGGAAGTTTTTCCCTATTTCTAGAGGAAAAGTCTCCTAGAAATGAACATAGATCCTTCCTTCACAGGCAATATAATGATTCATTCACTAACTGAAATACATTTGACATGGAAAGCCTAAAGGCAAGCCACAAAGTTGGCAAGTCATGCACTAATTATTTCTGACAACAAAAAGTTTCTTTTCCTTCCTGGCAACCTTCTCTTCCAGGATATAAAGCCAAATGAAGCATTCTGACAAATGACTTCACTTGTAAACACGATGTGCCATCCCCTCATCCCCACCCCATCCAAATATCTGGACAGCTTCCAAACTGAAATTCAGGAGAGATGCTTTGAACATGAAACTCAGGCTCGTCTACTCTAAATCCATTCTTTCCCCTAAATGGAAATCTGACAAAACAGGAAGAAGTACTTGGCAGCATATAGGAGCAAGTTCTGTAGCTTATGTATTTACTGGTAACAGACTAGTTTTTTGTGACTGTGTAATAAAATGCAGAACTTCACATATAAGAGGAAAACAAAAAAAACTGCCTTGGTTATTACCAAGGTTCCCTTGGCAATTTAAAGGTCTTAAGGACATTACACAGTACAATGAGGAATAAGAAATGGGAAGATGGCTTTTATTTTTGTTATATTCTTTCAAATCCACCCCCCCATCCTGTCTGACCAAGATCTAAGCCACCAAAATTATACAAACACTGGAGGCAGTTTTAGGACTGCACATAAAACTTAGAAACTCATATATTAAAAAGAAAAAAATAAGATGTTTGGTTTGGTTTGAGGGAATCAACTTGGGAGAAAAGATTTTTGTTTGTGCTTCTATAGGATTGGGTAGCCCTAAATACAAATAAATATAAATCCCTAAGTGGGCCATTAGGATGAGCAGACTCAGTAACACACTACAAAACATACCATAAGCCAATGAAAAGAAAAAAAGAAAATGAACCCCCCCTCCATGATGTCTTTCAGTTGCTCCCTCCATCCTCCCCCAACCCCCATGGCCCAATTCCATTGCTACTGAAACTAGAAGTATTTCCAGGTAACAATTTCTATTTTACTCTATCTTAACTTTTAAGCTATCGCACTTATAACAGTATATATCAAAGTGCCTCATAAATGTTAGACTAACAAATGATGAAAGGCATTATTATCTAGTCCATTTTCCCACCCAAAGAGCAGGTTGAGATCCACAATAAGTCATGAAATCAATTCTCTCAGTCATAATAGGCTTTAAAAAAAGTGAACTACCACAGAAAATATTGGAAAACACTGTACTTTCATTTGTTGTGTGTGGACAGTACACACACACAAAATAGAAACTTCACTATAATGAAATTAATTAGTGATCTTCCTTAGCTATTATTTCAGCTGTTTTACCAAACAATGAAAGCAATTAGAATGCCTATTAACTAAAACAGTGAGATAGGTAGGACATTAAAGCTTCTGTCAGAATTTGATCCTATGTGATAGGAATCCCCTGGGATAGGAATAGCAGCAACTTCCTTAAGTGATAAAATTATTGGGTCAATGCCTGATACATCTGATTCAGATTCTCACAGGTTGTTAAATATCAGTTAACCTTTCAGGGACACAGAGATATTAGAAGCATGTTCAGTAATTCTTATTTGAAATATGGTGCTGGACTGGAATTATCCAGTATATTAAAAGCGCTATGTATCTAGCCCCATGCCCTTTATCTCTAAAAGCACTCAAGTTGAGTAATATATCCCAGCTCACCACCAAGGAGAACAGGCTTATGATTAGAACACTGAACATACGGTTTTCAAATCCAGTGCTCCTATATTAAGATGCTTATTCAGTTCAACATCACACTGAACTATTGTAGAAATTCTGAGAATTTTTGAGCAAACAGTACATACTTGCCACTTTAGCTTTATCAATGCCTAATATGAGCCTGATATTTTAACTAACCTCATTTCCCACTGTTCCCATTTCTTCTAAATCTAGAGGCCAAGACCCCCTCAACATTTCAGTAACCGAGGATCAAGTAAGTGTCCTCATGAAATATCCCACCCAGTTCCTCTTCTGATTACTGCTACTTTCCAAGTCTAGAGGCATTACGGTGATAAGAAAAATGTTACTTGTAAAGTGAGATTACTGATTGAGCTAGGTGGCTTATATGTTCTGTCACTGGCAGCAGATGTACTCTAAGTCCTGGCCAAACTTTTCACAAATTTGGACCACTGATGATAAGGAAGATTGGTGGGTGGGCAGATCTGTGAAACATCAGTTACTTAAAAAAACCAAACCAAACCAAACCCCCAATCCCTCTGGTGGTTAATCAGATATACTACCTTTTAAAAACCAGCATGAAAACACTCAAATGAAAACTCCAGACCTGTGATAGTCCCCCTAGTGCTCTACTACCTAAACGTTCTTGAATCTGACTTAATTCTAAAACTTCAAGTGATCTCACTTTAAGTAACTGATCTCATTTAAAGTAACTGATCAGGCAAGATGTTCCTAGTGTATAAATACTGACAAAGCATATTTTTACTGGCATGCATTTGTCTATTAAATATCACCTTTTAGATTGCTATACATTTTATAAGCTTTCACTCCACAAGTGAGTGCCTACTAAGTGCCAAGGCCTGTGACAGGTTCTAAACTTACAAAGCTGGATAAGGTACAGTTCTCTGTCTGTAAGGATGGCCTAACTTAGTGAAGGATATCTAAGTGAATAAAAAGCTACAATGTAAGATAGAAAGTGACAGGAATCACATTAAGAGGAAATATATGAAATTCATATGGACAGATTACCTACAGCTGTAGGGGTTATCAACAAAAGTTTCACTTAAAAAGCAGTGTTTGATTATGTGGTGACAGAGGAACATTCTCGATTGTGGGAAAAATATTAATAAAAACAAAGACCAGGGAAAACAGAGAGTTTGTATAGGGGAGCCATGACAGCTTTAGTGTGACTGCAAATTAGTTTGGAGAGAGAGGTCTAGAATGGAAGGTCTACACTGAGGTCTAGAATGGGAGGCAGAGTCTAGAAGCTTTATTTCTGTATATAAATATAACGTATTTTGTTAAAAGCTGGCGGAGGGACAGACAGTATGTAACAGCATTAGACACACTAACACCACCTAGTATCTGATTGCTTCCTAAACACTTGGCATCATTCTAAGCACTTCACATGTATTAACTCACTTAATACTAATCCCAACATTGCCAGTTCTACATATATTATTCCCATTTTACAGATGGAGCAGAGAAGTTAAGAAATTTGCTGTAAACCACCCTTCTCAGAAAAAGTCTGGCCACACCTACACATTCTAAAGCTGGAAGTATCTTCTTTGCTATCCCTGAACTATTTTTAAAAGTTATCATTCAAATGGGGGCATGGAGAAGACCTAAATCCTGTAAGTAGCTCCAATCACCTAATCTTTGAAAAATAAAACATACCAAAGTTAAGGGATTAATGAAAGCAATGAAAACATACACATAACCACATACTCACTGCAAACTAAAAATGCTGAAAATGTTATAATGCATAAATGTTTCTGAATGTACTAATTTTTCCTCAATCTGTAAATAGATTGTTTTGTAACCCAGAGCCAGTACTATGATGGGAAAAAGTTTAAATACTTAATTATTTAAATGAGATCAAAGACAATTTTGATATATGTAATAAAGTTGCTCAAATTTCATAAGCTCATATCCCAAATGGGTTAGGTTTTATAAAAATGGATTAAAAAGGCAAATCAAAAAGAAAAAGGGGAAAAATTAATATTGTGATTGATAAACTGGTATTTAAAAAGCTTGTTTTTCTAAGACAAAATCATAACTCTTCCCTTGCTAAACAGCAGAAAACATAAGATCTTCTCAAGCCCTAAGAAAAAAGGGACNAAAATCTTTTAAAAAAAAAAAAAAAAAAGGGACCAAGAGAGTACTAGGTAAAAAAGTAAGCTCTTCCTCTTTAAAAACACTCAAAAATTAGCCTAATCCATGTTTTGTTATTTCTATTGTTTTTTAAAAATACTTCTAATTCTTAAAGCCCTTCCTCATCAGTATAAGTGATAAAATAAAAGTGGTTTCCAAAAACAAGACAATTAACATCTTTACTTACATTGTAGATAGACTCTTAGCTAAACATTCACGTTCCACACACATGTTACCTCTATTTTGTTAAAAGAAAACACATAAAATTTAATCCACTGAGAAAGAGGCAAAGATATTTCACTCCATATATCTGAACAATTTAAAAGCATACATGTATTTTCTAAGATGTTATTTTAAAACTGTATTTTTTTTCATAACGAAGAACTGACCTCTCCTTTAGTTTGAGAATCATCTGGCTTCTCTGCACTTATTTTACTTACTAATCCACTTTAACTTTTCTTTTCAATTCAAGTTGTACTTTATTTTTTTTAAGTTCATTTATTAATTTAAGTAATCTCTAAACCCAACGTGGGGCTCAAACTCACCATACTGAGATCAAGAGCCGTACACTCTTCTGACTGAGCCAGCCAGGTTTGTACTTTAAAAATCAGAAATAAGAAAGCCTTGATAAAAACACGAAAATCTAATGGAAGAAGAATCAGAATTCAAAAAACAGAAAACACTGTAAGGCAGAGCATTTGCTTTTGTCCCAATTGGGACCTCATAGGCACTTTACAAAGAATAAATGCTTACCAGACATTTCAAGCTCTAACTAGCATGTTTAAAACTGATTTCATTTTCCTTTCTAAATCTGTGGCCTTTCCTGACCATCCAAATTTGTTAATGGTATGAACTACTCCTTCCTCTTTAAAATCTAGAATGTTTTTTGTTTTCTTCTTTACCTCTGTAATCAAGGAGAGATCAAATGCTGCAAACTCTTTTTCTCTCCGCGCCCCCCGCCCTCAATCTTGCTCACCTATTCCTTCCTCTCTCCAGGTCCTACTTTAGTTTCAAGCATGCTGATGCACTGCAACAGTATCTTTTTTTTTTTTTTTTAAAGATTTAGAGAGAGCTCACTAGCGGGAGGGGGAGAGAGAGAAACCCAAGAGGACTCCACACAGAACACTTAACTGCACTTAATCAACTGCAGTGCTCCCACTGCAACAGTCTTAACTGTCTCCCTACCTCCAATTCCACTGTCATTTCTTCAGTCATATTGGACACTGTTTCCAAATGATTTTCCAATAGTACATCTTGGGTACATTGTACCCCCCCGTGTCTATTCAAAAATCCTCAACAAAAATAACTAAAATTAAAAAGGAAGTCTGTATGGAAACACATCTGCAGCAAATTATACTAAATATATAATAAGCTCAAAGAATTAAGAAAATATCAAGACTCCTACATAAATGGACAGAGATCTTGAAGACAGAACATGTCTATTACTATGAATCAGTAAGTGAAATTAAAAAGTCCCACACTAGTTAACAACAAAAATCTTGCAAGGAAAAGAAGAGCTCAAAATATTTTGCACCTATTAAATTAGCAAAAATGATTATAATTATAGGCTACCCAATGCTGATAGCTGAACTTGAGGAGACAAAGAATGTTCCAAAAGACAGAAAATACTGTATGCACAAAGATGATAATTATAACACAATACTGAAAAACCAGAAACCCAAAGGTCAAGCAATAAAAGAATGAAGTTGAAAGTCAAACAGTTTGATGGAGTATCTTCAGACATTAAAATTGTAACAGGGACTGTGCGGTCACACTGAATGCTTATTACAAAGTTAAAGGAACAAAAAAAATTAAGTTAATCTAATAATAAAGAAAAAATATGGACAAGGAAGAAAGAAATTTAAAAAAAATCTCAAGTTAGAGTAGGATTGTTTGTTTAGTTCCATTTTGATCTGTAAAATTTGAGAATAAAAAATAATTTCATTTCCTTCTCAATCCCAGCTTTCAAGGCCCTCTCAAGGTTCCCAAACCTATATAGAGGACAAGCACCCCATATAATTCTGATGTGCAGCTAATTCTAGAAATATTGACAAGTTGGCCTCACACAATTTTCCCAAAGTAATCTTTAGTCACTCACCACCCCGAACATAGCTTTCTTTATATAACTGAAGTCTTGATCACAACTTTCTATCCACTAAGAAAGTGTAAGATCTTCCCTTCTTCTAATTTTACAAATTATATCTCACTAACCTTGAAAAGCCTTCAACGATCACTAAGTAAATTTCTTTTTGTTCTGCATTATAAAACAATTTGGCTTGGGGCGCCTGGGTGGCTCAGTTAATTGTCTGACTCTTATTTCTGTTCAGGTCAAGATCTCAGGGTTGTGAGATACAGACCTATGTCGGGCTCTGCTCTGGGCATGGCGCCTGCTTGCCTGCTTAAGATTCTCTCTTCCTCTCCCTCTGCCCCTCCCTCTAAAAAAACCCCAAACAAAAAAACACCAAAAGCACAATTTGGCTTTTAAAAAACAATTAGATCTGATTGTATACTGAACTTTGACAAATCTGTTTTTCTTGTAAGCCATGATTTAAATCTTTAAAAACTTACCTGAACAGACTAAATCTTTTGAAATAACTATATTAGCTTTCCATGCTTAATTATGTTTTCTTTTATTAACAGTAAGTTCTTTGAGCATAGATCCTTGCCATGTAGAAACATCACCAGACATCTAGATCAGCTTGAATCTAAATCCTAACATACGATGTCACTCTAGTTTGAATTATATGTGGAAAAACCTCAGTCATCTATGCCAACATATGGCCATAAAAATCAGCAGTGACACCTAACAGGGCAAAAAGACTATCAGGGATTGCAGACTGCTTTGTTAACAAATACGCAAATTATGTAACTTACCAAAAAATAACAAAACCATTAGAAAAGAAGGTACATTCAACACAGCAATCTGTTCAAGTTCTCAACATAAACATTTACAGAAACTGTACGGTGGAACAAATTCCATCGTTTTTCAAGATACATATATACATGACATACATATATAAAATAGCAATAGCCAATCTTAATTACTAAATAAAAGGTAAGTAAAACTGCATACCAGAAACAGAATTTTCAACAGCAGATCCAGGTCTTCTAAAACTGGAACATGTTCCTTCATTTTCCCGTAAAATGAGGTTTATTCTAAAAGACAAAGACTTCCTTTAGTTTTGAGTATGCCACAGTCCTCAGAACATAGACTATTTTATAATCTCCTTAAAAAAACAAAGAAACAAAAACATCACTTCAAATACTATCACTGATGAGATCCCTATATGTCAACTATTTTAACATGGGCTCAAAATAAATCAGGAAAATGTTCAGCATTCTGTGATTAAAAATCCAGAAATGGGAACCACATGAATGGATAACAAATCCATAGGAATGTTCTAATTTTGAGATTTCAGTGTAAAATACTACCTTAAGAAGCTAATTACATAGCTTCATTTGAAGCCTTGATCAAATAAATAAAGCATTCTGCTTTCAAAATAGCTTTTCATCATTGAAACACCATTAGAAATTTTGGTGATTTTGATTTTGTAGGGAACATTATTCTGTTAGCTTGGGCTCATTGAAATAGGTTACAAAAAACAAATCTATTATGATGAATATTCTCTCATTAATACCTAAGAGATGGCCTAGTGACTGTTCAGTTAATATTCATCTACAGTCACCTTCCATTAATATATCATAAAATCCTTAAGAATTCTCAATGGGTGCTCTAAATCTGTATTACATTGGCAATTACAAATCAATTCAGTATTAAAACAAGTATTTGAATCATTAAAAAAATTTTGAAGGCTAAAATAGCATCATCTGTGGAACATTACAAGTTCTTAGAAAAGTATTACTGTTAAAGAAAACATTAAGTTGGTTTCTTTCACATATTTTACAAAAGCGCATACAGGTTCATAACAAACACTG
Source organism: Ailuropoda melanoleuca (assembly GCF_002007445.2). Lineage (NCBI taxonomy): Eukaryota > Metazoa > Chordata > Mammalia > Carnivora > Ursidae > Ailuropoda > Ailuropoda melanoleuca. Next base: position 1,493,598 of record NC_048231.1, read on the forward strand.
ACAAAGCACTTATGTATCAGATAGGGAAACAACAATGATTAAAACCTCAGCTGCTGCTCTGTGGGAGTGGAGTCTCAAACTGGGGAAAAGCCTAACAACTGCAAAGCAAACGTGATGAGAGACAATATAAAGGGTCCTGTGAGGGTACAAAAGCACCAAGAGAATGCACATAAAGATGGAAAACTTTAAGGAAGACTATAAGGAAACATAAAATAAACTAACTATACCATAAAAAAAATATTTGTTTTTAGTATCCTCTAAATGTCACTTCTGTGTAGCAAAATATTCCACTGGACAAATGCCCATCTAGAATGAAAAATACATTATATTTAAGAAATCACTTGTAAGGCCCAATAAAAATTCTCAGAATTATTTTACTGTATGTGTGACTTAAAAATCGTAATTCTACTTGAATAAAGAGACCCAGGAGAGAGAATTAAAAAATAAAGGTAAAGAAAAAAAACACAAAAAATAGGAGGAAAGAGAAAAAAAACAACAAAAAATTTACGTGCAACAGAACAAAGCTTTCTGATGGAAGTTGTACAAAGACCAATGCCTTAAACGTGTAGTCCTTTTGGCCTTATATTTCTATTTCTAGGAATTTATTCCAAATAATCAGGAATGTACAGGAAGATCTAGATGCCTAGATATTTTAGCCACAGACGATAGTTCTCAGGCAAAATCTTTTGTAAAACATGCACAAGGATACCAACATTACATTGCTATTATAGAAAAATTAAGGTATCAGATTATATAAAGCATGGTACAGCTATCCTATAGAACACTATGCAACCATGAAAGATGCTTTATGGGCAAAATGTTTCCCATGTTCCCAGTATTTTCCATAAAGAAAAAAAGATGAGTGACAAAATGAGCATGACTACAATGACCTTTATTTTATAAAACAAAGGTGATGAAAAAGAGAAGCCCCTCTGCATTATATATAACCACAGTATAAACTATAATTACCTTTTGGTGTAAAGAATACAAGAGATTTTTGTTTTATTCTTTGGGCTTTTCAGTAATTTCCCAATGCCCACTGACATGCATTATTTGGATCAAATAGTAAGTTTTAAGTTGGGCAGTGGAATTATAGGTGATTACCCCCTGGGCAGTTCAGCATTATTATACTGTTTTACTATTTTATTAAGAAAAATATATCCTTTTTCCTTTAAACTTTTACTGCCGTATCTTTTCTACATGCCAAATTTTTTAATTAGGAAGAAATCATGAAAATGTTCATGTTATTCTGTGATAAAAATATTAAATATTTAAAAATTCAGAAATGGGAACTACATGAATGAAAAAATTCATAAATATGTATGAAATTTGAGATCTTATTCTACATGATCACATCAGGAAGCTACTTATACAGATCCAATTGAACCACTAGCCAAACCTAGGTCCTTTCAAACACCGTTCTTCCATTTTTGCTATTTATGGCTCTATCAGTACATAGCACTGGTCCATAACTTTTCCAGTCTGCCCAATTCTAAAGATTTTTACAGAAATTATAACTCACCTCAGTAGTACTTAGGATATGTCACTGAAGGTCTTGTTTTCTTCAGACCAACTGCCAAAAAAAAAACCCCAATAAATTATTAAATCACACAACCGTTTCTAGTCTGGAGACCCAACAATACAGCAATAGAATTCAAAGAGAGGTATTAGGAGAATAAACAGCAATCCGGACCAGTGTGCCTAGGTCTCTCAAAAATGCCTACATTCCAGTTTCTTAAGTAATTTTGAGAAAAATCACTGCTATGAATGAAAACTTTAGTTACGTGGTTATTCTTTTTGAGTAAATTTAGTCAACGTGGAATTTCGACGATATTTCACATTATTAAAATTCATTCTTTAAAACAACTTGCCAATTCAAACTCCATTTCCACCATTTCAAATGTGTCTGCTAAAAGAACAAAATCGCCGGCTGCCCTGAACAAGATTCCTATCGGGGAGGTCCTCTTCTTTAAGCTGTGTTCAGTCCCTACAAAACCACTATTTCCTTTAAGAGTAGTATCAGCCTCGTGCCGAATGGCACAGCCGCCTATCTAAAGTTAGAGTAGCAGAGTCTGGGCTAGCTAGTGAATTCCACACCCCACAGCTTTCTGCAGCTCTCTCCCCCCACGCAGATTGGTCTAAGCACTTTGCCTTTCCCTGTATTAATTAAGGAGACGCCCACAGCAGGTGGCACTTGGCTGGAAGATATGACAAGTTCCCAAAACGCACTTCCAAAGGGAGGAAGAACTGATCAGAGAGGAGACGCCAGAATCTCTGAAGAGGCATGCAAAGGACCCGCCCGGAGAAAGAGACCGGCACCTCTCCTCCACCCCTTTCTCTCTCGCGGCGGGAGAGAAAGCCTCGCCCCCTTTCAACCCGCCCCCCCCCCACCCCGCCGCAGGGAAACCTTACTTTGCCATGGCCGCCGCGCGGCCCGTCCACTTCCGGTGCCGGTGCCGCTAAAGCTGCGCCATCCCCCAGTCACTGGGACAACCACAGCTTCTAACCGACCTTTTTGACAGGTCCGCGACACCTCCTACCTTCACTAGGTGCTGTCCTGGAGTGAACAGCAGACAGGTGCCGCCCTAAAAAGAATCTACGAGATAAAGCCTCGGCTCTCCTCTCGACAGGAACATAAAATGCGATAGAGCTGCGACCACCACCGCTCAGACAAAATGGCGCCGAGAACCCGGTTTAGCGCAGGCGCCTTGGAAAGACCCTGCCCCGCCCCCGTGCAAATCCTGGCCGCTGCTCCGGGTTCGGTTTCCATGGGACACTTCGCCGCCAATCCTCGTGCCGAACTGGTCTTCCTGACCCCTCAATTTACCAATCAGTGCTCAGTCAAGCACATCCGGAGTCTCCTCAACCAATCATGTTTCAGGACCTGCTTACTCAATACCCGATTCTCCAGTAACGTTGGCCTTCGGAGACAGCCAATCATAAGTGGAAGATGTCCTACCTGCCGTTTTTCGCACCAATCCGTGAAGTTTCATAGCTACATCCAATGAGGACGGCAGGTAGCGAGCTCCAATCCGAAACTCTTCGGCGTCATGAGCAGCCAATAGGAGTTCGTGTAGAAGCGAGTCTGCTCAACAGCTTGTTATTTGGTGGATTGTGGCAGTAAATCGGGCGAGTGGGGAACCGGGCGCAGGAACTGCCGCCGCGGCCGGGAGTGGTGCTGCCGGGACGGGGGCCCACGGGGGTCAGTGGGGCGGAGGACTCGGGAGCTGACAGCGCGCACTTCACCCACAGTTGGTAGGTGGGGAGAAGGGGAGTGGGGGATACTGAGTGGACGAAGCGGCAGTAGCAGCTCATGCTGCTGCCCGGGGTCCCGGTGCAGTTGGAAGCTTCGGGGGTGGGGAGGGGGTGCTGGGCAAGCGGTGCGGCGAGCGCAGGCTAAGGGACAAGTAGTGGAGCAGTGGCAGCAACTGCAGGAACCGCCGCCGCAGCCGCCTCCTCGGCAGCTTCCCCGGGAAAATGGCTGTGGGGCTGGCCGCGCCGCTAAGTTTGCTTCCGTGCGGTGAGGAGCGGGCTGCTTGGGGGAGCCGGTCCCTAACTCCGCGGCGCGTCCTCTCCTGTGGAGTCCGTGGCAGGACCGAGGGGCCGGGGGCAGGTACCTCTCTGGGCTGTACAAAAAGTTGAGGCGGGCGCGGGGAGGAGGCGGCGGCTGCCGCTGTGCGGCTCCCCTCCCCTCCCACACCCTCTCCGGGCCACCTCCCCTCCTCCTCTCCGCCCCCCCTCGGCCCCCTCCCTAGCGCGGGTCTCCCCTCACTCTCGCGCCTCCCGGCTGAAGGCCGCGGCCTCTGCCCCATCGGTGAAGAAGCGCTTCTCCTTTCTGACATGGTGCAGAGCGGAGGAAGGAGAGCAATGGCGCCGTGACACTCCGCTGCCGCCACCGCGGGCCCGGGGCGGGCCGAGGGGGCCGAGCAGCGGAGGCGGGGCGCGGGCCGAAGTCGGGGTATCTGGGGGGCGGCTGAGCGAAAGCTCGGCGACCCCGCCTCGGGGGGGACCTGGGGGAGCCCAAACGGCGCCCTGCCCTTTTCCGGAGCCCTCGGTCCTGGGGCTCCGAGTTGAGCATTTCGGGTCAAAGTGACGAGCGAGGCGGGGGCGCGGTGGGCCGCTGGCGAACTCCGGGGAGAAAAAGGCTGCCCTTTGGCGCCCTAGGGGTTCGCGCTGCTTCCTCAGCTCCTGCGTCCTGGCTGCCCTCCGGGGGATCTTATCCCTTGGCTGGTGAGGGTTCTGCCCCTCCCCGCTGGCGTTTGTTTACTTTCTTTCCTTGGGTCGCTCCCCTCTGTTGACTGATTCTGTGCCTGTCTTTCCCCTCCCCATGGTTTTAGCGAAGAAGATAGCTCGTTGAGCTGGAACCCCACAGATCACCAGTAAAAATGAAGGTAAGTGGAGTCATTGCTGCTCTGAGCCTCGTGCCCTGGACACTGCTTGTCGTGAGGCTGGTGCTGTGGAATGTCATTTTTTTTTTCCTACTCAAAATTGATTCCTCTACTAAGCAGCGCTTTCTGAAAATGAGGACGTGTTGAAAGGGTGAGAAATGATCATTGTGTCTAATGCAGTCAGTCCGGCCCCTCTCTGAAGCAGTTAGCACTTTGGAAAGGCTGCTGCAGCCTTTCCATTGTTGTCCATTGGGCTAGTATTTTTAAACACTTCCTGTGTTGGCAGCAACCTTTGCAGAAGTAAAGCTTTTGTCCTGTTTTGGTTCTTTGGGGGATTTTTTGAAATTTTTTTTCTTCCTCAGTGCCAGTATAATTTTCTAAGGAAGGAATATGTGCATTGTGTAAGGGAGAGATCATTTCTTCGAAAAATTCTGTAGCTAAAATATTCGAAGGTGAACTGAAACTAATGTTTTGTTTTAGTTCAGGCATTGTAGTAAATATTTTAAAACCTACATCAACCTAAAAAAACATATTCGTCTTAAGATAGCTAATAGTGCACACAGCGTATGTGATATTTAAAGGGAGAGGAAGTTACAGCATTGTGTAGTGCAGTGGCATTGAATACTTCAGGTCAGATATTTATTTGTCAAAGTGTTCCTTTTCAATTTGCATTATTTGTAAATGCACTAACTTTAAAAGGTATTTGATTCCTCACTCATATATACTGTTTCAGCGTATTAAAATCTGAAATATAGCATTTCCCCAAACTTTCTCTTCCTATCTCCTAGAAATGACACATTAACTTCTTTAATGTTACTTGGGAAAACTTACTGGAAAAGGAAAAACCATTTTCTACTTAAAAGTGTTATTTCTGGAGTGTACACTGTTACCTTTGCACTTAGCAATATTGAATCGAGCTTCTATGAATACATTTTAACTTTTGAAAAGAAATAAGTAAAATGACAGACTCAGAATAACAATCATTCTGTTCCTATCGAGATTAAAATGAATGATAGAATGAAATTTCCCACATCTTTCAATGTATCATTCTGATCATGGCTATTTGCTAAAAGTAGACTTTTTAAAGTAAAGCTTATTTTTTTAATATACCAGGAAGATTAGTGTGATAAACTAGGTACAGCACCAAGTTTTGAGCCATTAGTTCATATCTCCGCATTCATCAGCTGAATTTAGACTTAGATTTTTTTCTAACTGTAGTTTTTAGACAGTGTTTCCCCCCAAATAATGGTCTCCTTATCGAAAGGATTGGCTTCGTTTTTTGTCTATTGCAGTTATACTGTATCCAAAAAAGATATTGCTTTACTGTAGTTACATTAATAAACATTTAACTACATATTGTTAGCATTAATCTTAATAGCAATGTTTCTTCTAATTTGAAAACAAAATTTTCAGGCCATAATTAAATAACTTAAAGTGTTATGGGACACCTACCATGAATATACCTTTTTTGGTTTTGGAGGGTTTTTGTTTTTTTGTTTTGTTTTTTGTTTTTGTATTTTATTATTATTGTATTTTTTAAAGTAAGCTCTAGGCCCACCATGGGGCTTGAACTCACCACCCAGAAATCAAGAGTCGCGTGTTCTACCGACTGAGCTATCCAGGCGCCCCTGTTTTTTGTTTCTTTTTTTTTTTTTTTTTTTTTTTTTGTAATGTGTTCACTTTTAAATAAATTATTGAATTGTTGAAACATTTTGTGTCTGGAGGAAAAAACATTATCCTATGTCCTTACTGATACTTCTGTTAAAACTTAAAATGCTTTCTGTTGTCAAGATATAGTTTATGTAGTAAAGGAATGTAATTGCTTGCTTTAGGGGTATTTTCCAAATTATTAATGACATTAGTAAACAATATTAATGTTCTTACTACTTTAACTATAGAACCTTTTAATGAGGCTTGAGGTTGGAATAGGGAGAATAGTAGTGACATTCACATTTTATGTTCTTTCATCAGGCGGCGGATGAGCCTGCCTATCTGACAGTGGGAACTGATGTCAGTGCCAAGTACCGAGGTGCCTTCTGTGAGGCAAAAATTAAGACTGTGAAAAGGCTGGTAAAAGTTAAGGTAATTTTTTTTTTTTTTAATGCAACCTGGATTGAAGAGAATTGGGGAGAGGGACACTGCAAATCAACATTTTATTGAATCATTGCTTGACTTACTGAATTGTTATTACATGAAAGCACTGTTATATACAAAACTGTAGGAAAAGCACATTAAGAGTTAAGAAATAACTCAAAATGAGAAGTTATTCCAAAGTGCTTCTCTGAAAACACCGCATTTATGAGACTTCCTTTTATATGGCTCTCTGCTGTTGTGCCATGCTTCCTTAGGCTATGATCTATTTTCTTGCCTTTCACAAATTAGGTGGAGATGATTTCAAGTGATTAGGAAAAATAATATAGTGGAAATTGTCTTCAAGACAGTGTTAAAAAATGATTTTATTTTTAAGATGCTTTTATGACCAGAAAAAAGCCATGACGTTATTCCTGTACAATATTTGGAAATACAGAAAAGTACCAAAGGCATAATACCCATAGCTTACCTCTTAGAAACTACTATTAAGTTTTTTGTGTTTCTGTCTGGAAGTTTTCCTATATAAATGTTTTTAATAATCTTAAATTATAAGTGTAATCCATGTTTATTATAAACATCTGTAACATTACAGAGCTATATAATAAATAATAAAGTTCACGAATGTCCTCTTTGATACTACACCAGAGAGATTTGATATGGTCTGTCTGATACTGTGCAGTGCCTATCATAACAGTATTGTTGTTGTTGTTGTTATTGGATCATGTTGTACTTTCAGTTTTGCAGTTTGCTTTTCACTTCCATATCTGATCTTTTCCTACAAGAATTAAGCACCATAAAAGGAGGAAATGTTAGACTTGTTCTATCCCCAACACCTAGAGTGGTACTCGATACATAGTAGGCACTCAAAATATGTTGAATGAGTAAATGACTTGGAATAGTTTTTCTCAAAGTGTGGCCCTGGACCACAGCATCAGCCTTATCTGGGAACTTGTTGGAAGTGCAAATTTTCAGGCCCAGACCGCAGACCTACTGAGTCAGAAACTCTGTGAGTAGGGTCCAGTGATTGTAATTTAACAAGCCCTTCAAGTGTTTCTGCTGCATGTTGAAGTTTGAGAATCACTGAACTAGAAGAGTATGATTTGTGTGGTAGATAAATAGATTTGTGTGTGATAATTATAAGATTTCTATTTAAATTTTGATCTGATGAAATTTTTCTTCAGGTATTGTTACAATATCATTTGACATTTATTTCTTTGTTTCATTTGTCCTTTTTTCTATATCAGCTATGTGGGATTTGATTACTAAATATTTACCTGGATTTCTTTGAGAACTTAAACTTCTTGTTAATATTGTGGCTTTTGATATATTTATTTAAAATCAGTACAGTGATTGGGGAGGTCTTATAAATTATATAGAATTTCAGTTTTCATCTTTGGGTACTTGTTCTGTGTGAATGATTACACTGTATATTTGGGAGGATTTGTAGCAAAAAGGAGTACTTATTTGTAACTGAACTCCATATCCTGAATATTTAGGTTTACTTTATAAAGGACCAACAGTGTTCTGGTTTTAATTTGTTTACCTTATATGTGGNGAAGCAGGCTCATAGCGGAAGAGCCTGATGTGGGGGCTCGATCCCATAACGCCGGGATCACGCCCTGAGCCAAAGGCAGACGCTTAACCGCTGTGCCACCCAGGCGCCCCTGATACTTTTTTTATATACTTTGTGACAGAACCTTTTATAACTTGTTGATAAAAAACAGTGAAGGCAGTTTTAAACTTTTACAATAATCACTACAAATTATAAATCTTGTATAGTTCATTAATTCAGCAAACATTTATGAAGTGCCTGTAATATGCCTTGACATTTGCTAACTGCTGGGGATATAATGATGAAGGAGGATTCTAACCCTCAAGGAGTTCACAGTTAAAAAGAAAGTCAATAAACATAAATATAAGACAATGTAATAAGTATTAAGACAGAAGTAAGCACAGGATGCTAAGAACACATAGATTAAAGACTTCATAAACATGTCGTTTTAAAAGTAACGTGCAAATTATTGTGCAAAAAATATTTTCCAGGTACTCCTGAAACAGGATAATACTACACAGTTGGTGCAAGATGACCAAGTAAAGGGTCCTTTAAGAGTACGTATGTTCTGCGGTTTAAAATCTGTAATGATAAATCACAAATACATATGGTAAATTATTGCATTTTACATTTGTAGATAGTTTCAGAATTTATAAGAATGTTAATCAGAAAACAAAAATACAAATGAAGTGTTACCGAGTTAGTATAAATTATATTACACTGGCTGTATCCTTAGTTTAGAAAGATAAATCATCTTACAGAGGTAATTTAGTATATATAAACATGAGTTTTCAGACACCTTTTGTTTTGAACTCTTGGATTGAATACCTCATTTTTTTTTTTTTTACATTGTTGTCAGAGATATTTAACCTGCTAAGTAGTATATTACTATCATAAATTTGAATCGCTTGTTGTTCTAACTTACCAAGTAAAGTATGTTGACTTCATAATTCAATTTAGTGGGTACCTATATTGTGTTTTCCATCCGTTTCTGGCCATTTGTTTATGTAATGAATCTTTGTTATGTCAGAGTACCACTTCAGTTAATATCTGATATACAAAGGTCTGGAAGCTGAAAGAAGGTCAACTGGTCCATCCCTCTCTCTCCAGGTGAACCTTTATCTAAAAGGTCCCTTAAATATGAATGCTGAATCCGATATTCAATATTTCTATGAAAGAAAATTGAAGCTACTTTTGTTATCTTATGGTTTTCTGGTTCTTAGATTCCACAGTTTCCTTGAAGGCAGTGTGATGTAGTACAAAAGCTCTGAAGTAAGACTTAAGAGACTGGGTTCTCATCGTCTCATCTGAGCAATAGTATTCAATGTGTAAAATAAGAACTTTACTTGTGCCAGAGCATTTTGGGGTTCAAATTGCATGATAAATATGTGAGCACTATAAATGATAAAGATCTAAGTCAGTGTAAAGTAGAATTATCATAGGTATTTTTTCTTTTTAACCCAGGTCATATAGTTGGTGGGAATGACTTGGTTTGTTTAAATTTGGTAATGAAATTTTGATACTGGGTTTTAGGTTGGAGCTATTGTTGAAACAAGGACATCTGATGGATCCTTTCAGGAGGCTATTATCAGCAAGTTGACAGATGCTAGTTGGTATACTGTGGGTAAGTAGTTAATTTAATACATAGGATTTAATTTGGGGTTGCATATACCTCTATTTTGTAAACACACTGAATTCTGTTGGCAGGGAAATATGTATTCTTTACTGTCAATTTACTTGATATAGTTGGCTAAAATTTTAATGACACCTGCTGGTAACAAAAATAATTACCTTTTTGGTCACTTGTGGCTATTTCATCCAAGAATGTACTTCTTTTTTAGGCCACCTAGATTATTTCTTTTCAAGAAAGTTAAATTATATGGTTATTTTCTTCCATTAGAAAGTTGATACAAGTTAGTATTGTAAGTAATCAGACTTTTTTTACTTTTCCTGTAATTACAATTAAGATTGTGCAGTTGCAATCTTTTATTGTAGTGCTGCCTGTTTTACATAAGAGTAATGCAGATGTTACCACAGAATTTAAAGACTAAAAAAATTTTGACCAGAGTAGATTCAAGTCTAGATGATCATAGCTTAATTTTTTATTTTTTGATCTCCGTAACACTTTTCAGTAAAGATATATGTGCTACTGATGTGAATGCATACTTAATGTTCCATGCATAAGCTTGTACTGGCTTTAAAAAACTTTATTGTCCTGAGTAGCAACAAGTGTCTTAATACATGTAAACTAAAACCTAAATGTAGTAGTTACGTAGTTGCTGTCATTATGTTGATGAGAACAGCAATGATTAACATTTCCAAATCTCTTCTCAGTACATTCAAACTACACAGTCCTGTGGATAACATCCAATCTTTTGTTTTACACTGAACATCTATACCGTTTGGTTTTTACATTTATGTCTTGGTTTAAGTGATGTAATTATGGTGTGGTTTCCTTAAAGAAGGAAAAGAAATGATCTTATAGGTTTACTTTTAGTTTACTTGGTTTATTGCTTTAGGTAAAAATATTCATCTTCAGGTGATGCTCAAAGCTATGAAGAGTATGCTTTGGTTAAAAATTGTACTTCCTGTGTCTTAACTCTGAGGCTTCTATTAGTAGTACCAATTTGTTCTATGTAACTGTTTTCTAACCATTTTTATTCTTCTTGGACCGTCTAGAAATTGGTGTTGGTTCACAATAGTGGTATTATTCTGAACTACATATTTTTAGGAAGCTTGGTTGTGGCTGTTGATAGTTGTTAGGGATTTAAAAACTAAGTTTAATGTTAACTCTTGGAGGTCAAATAAATACAATTTTGCTATATTAAACCAGTGATAAAAATTATAGGCATTCACATATGCAAAATTATGCAAGATTATATGATGCATATTCAAATACCAATATTGCATCCTATTTGGTACTTAATATCAAGGTTGCATTGGCAGTACTTGTGGAGTTTTACTGATATAATTCTTACGCTTCTGCAGAAGCGATACTTTTCAGGTTTTCACATTTTGGGCTTCTGCCCTCCAGAATAGCAGATCTTTATCCTCTGTGGATGGCATTTTAGCATTTCTAAAAGCTATTTGCTACTGAGCATTCTCTATGGTGATTTTCTGTGATGGGTAATTACAGAAGAAATTGTATAATTCTTGTTCTGAAAGAGCTTAGAATCTTAATTGCATGTAATTCGTGTATCAAGCGTTAGTGTACATAAGAATCACTTGGTGCTTGTTTTAAAAAATGAGGATTTGAGGACTTCAAATCTCTTCAATTTACTAGGTCTGGGGATGGCAACCCAAGAATCTTTCTTTTTATAATTACATTGGGTGAACTTAATGCAGGTAGTACACATTTAGTAAAATAGTCAATACTTGGAGAAACAAGAGACTTATTCAGGAGAAAAATTCAAAATATTTAAGTTTTTTGTATCCGTGTAATGACAGCAAGTGACCTAAAAAATTTAAGATGTTAAAAAGCACCATTGACTTAAGTATAATATAGCACTCTGCTATAAAGAATATTTAGGTATTGAAGGATGTAGCCCATATAAAGAATGATTAGAGTATAATGAGCCTAAAAGATGACAAAATAAAATGTGTCATCGCTCACAGGTCATGAGTGGTCTATATTTTTCTTTGATTGAGTGACTATTACCTGTTGGGTTTAATTCCTTTTTTTCTGAGTTTTTCTTGATTTCTAATTCTTAGTGAAGTATTCTATAAGTAGAATCAGAAAGTTACAGAAAGTATTAATGATCTCCATATCATTTCTTTATTCTAAGTGGTCTCAAAATTTGATTACTAAAAACTAAAGAAAAGAGGATACCATACTACTGATTTGGATCAAATAAAAGTTATGATCATCGGTGATCAAAAATTATTTAATGAGTCTGGTAATAACTTATATAGGTATTTTTTTCTGTGATAGCTGAATAATCAATTTTGAAAGATTACAGATCTAATATAACCTAATTTTTATAAATCTAATAATACCTTGCCCTCTGATCTTGAATAATAAGTAGGTCCAGTTTATGGATTTTTTTTTTTTCTTTGAGCCTCAGAAATAGTTCCTTCCTCCTGTCATAAAACAATGCTTCCTAGCATAATTTATTCATTCGGCAGTTCTTATCTTTGCATGGAAGGTAAGGAGTGTGTAACATATGGAAATATATTGTTATCCGTCTCGTCACTGAAAAGGTATCAAAATTAGGATTGGAATTTGTATCTTCACTTGAACGTTGCCATTAACTCCTGGTAAATACAGCTGGCAATAAGACATTCTAAAACTATTCTTTCACCTTTTTGGAATATAAAAATAACACATTGTACTTGAAAAATAGGAAAATTTAATGGACAGAATTGTTACTAATTTTAGTAATTTACATATAAAATGCATTTACACACATTACATAATCTATCAAATTTTACACTAAAATCTATTTGATTATTGGGTGCCTGGGTGGGTCACTCGGTTAAGCATCTCACTCTTGGTTTCAGCTCAGGTCATGATCTCAGGGTCCTGAGATCGAGTTCCATATCAGGCTCTGCACTCAGCATGGAGCCTGCTTGAGATTCTCTCCCTTTCTCCCCCTTCATGCTCTTGCGTGCGTGCTCTCTGTAAAATAAATAAAATCTTTAAAAAAAAAAAACCTGAAATCTATTTGCTTATTTATATATTTTTGTGACAGATGGTTTTTAAGACTCAGGATTTTTTCATGCCTTATAATTACTATTTTGCACATCAGTTGGATCAGATCTCATGGAAGTTCTAGTTGATTGAGTAGAGGAGGTTTAGTTAAGCTGGTGAATGGACTGTTGTAGAATGTGCTGCAGGTTATAAGGCTTTTTAATTTAGTTAGAACCTCTTATGACACGTTTTTCTATAACCAAAATCGACCACAGATGTTTTCAAAACCAGGTGGTTATTCCACTGACTAGAAAATCATTAAGAAAAAATGTACTAAGCCAAAAGAAATCTGTGCATTCCTGTGATACGCTTTAACCTATTATTTAAATGGTCTTCCACAAGAATTAATATTCCCATGATATTTTGTCAATTTCACTATACATTTGAGTGCTAATTTCTTAAGTTTCTTGATTTCTGAAGTTTTTGACCTTGGCTGGCAGAGGGACTTCTCTATCACGGATGATTTTTTGTAACAGAACTATTGGTTATACCTAAGGTATATAATTTTAAAGTTTTTATTCCATTATGTGAAATATTTTAATAAATATATAAATATATATATTTTATTAATCGTAACTGCTATACACAGATATAAGAATAATATTTTATTTTTGTAAAGTCAGAATTCTTGACTTTCTCTCCTGTGTTCATTTTATGCCTTTGCTTCATACCTATTTATTACTCATTTTGATCCCCCTTAACAAAACTAGCTTTGTGATTCTCAGTTTCTTTATAAAAGGAGAAGAGTGATTTCTACCTTACAGAGGCTGTTGTGAGGATTAGTACATGATAGAAGCTTAATAAGTGATAGCTAATTATATCTTTGGGGAGAGAAAGTTAATTTACTATTGTTATCTTACTATCCTCCAGCATCTAACAGTGCTATGATCACAGGTAGAGCTTTTGTAGTTAGTAGGTAGATCCCTGTTGCTTTTGTTTCTTTTAATTTTAACAGTTTAGAGTTAGGCTTTGTATATTTGTTTGCATAGGCATTGTTTTGTCTAGTATGATCAACATTATTGACAGGGACTTAGCTTTGTCATTTTCCTCAAATTATTTTTTAGTATTTATATGTAATAGAGCTACCACCTTAAAAAAAAAGAGAGCATGAGTGGTGGGAAGGGCAGGGAGAGGAAGAAGGAGATTCCCCGCTGAGCAGGAGGCCCGGCTTGGGACAATCCCAGGACCCCGAGATCATGACCTGAGCTGAAGGCAGACACCTAACTGACTGGGCCACCCAGGTGCCCCCAGAGATACCGCTTTTATACTCCTCTGTGCTCAGCAGTCTATTCAGATGCCATTTTGGGCAAGTATAAAACATTTAACAGAATTACTAAATCCTTATAGTCTGACTTTTTCCTCTTGGCATACTGTAGTATACGTCTTGAACTAAAAAGAGCTATATTTACTATCTATACCAGTTAATTATTTCACTTTTAACCAAAATGCCAGAGTCACTCTTCAATGCCTACAAATTTGGTGTTCTTTAGAGGATACTTCTAACATGAAAGTTATAGAGGAAGCTTTTTATAGATGGAACTTCCTCATGATTTTGATAATCAGGGATGCCATGACTAATAGGTTCACCGCGTTGTTTGGTTTTCTGTCTTTCAGAAAATCTTGAATGGGGGGCGCCTGGGTGGCACANTTTTAAAAAAAAAAAAAAAAAAAAAAGAAAATCTTGAATGGTTATATAGCTTTTCAAACTTTGATGAAGTACTTAAGTACATGCCTTTGTATAGTTTTAGGAGTTAAAAATAAATTTAAACTGTTTCTCTTTGTTCATTCAAAGTTGTAAGTGTTCCTGCGTAAAACTGTAGAATTGTTATTGGTACCACAATTCCCTTTAGAGAAGTTCTTTTTGTTTTTACATTATTTCCACCCATGATAAAGTATGTTGAAGTGAAATGCATGTGTTCTTCAAAAATCTGATTTATTTCGAAGTGGTTATTTTAAAACAGCAAGAACGAAAGATATTGTTGAAATTTTTCATCAGGGGGCGCCTGGGTGGCTCAGTTGGTTAAGTGTCTGCCTTTGGCTCAAGTCGTGATCCCAGGACCCTGGGATCAAGTCCCATGTTGGGCTCCCTGCTCAGTGAGGAGCCTGCTTCTCCCTCTCCCTCTGCTCCTGCTCTCTCTCACTCTCAAATAAATAAAATCTTTAAAAAAATTTGGAAATTTTTCATCAGAACATTTGATTTGGGGCTGCCATTGATTAATGATGAAACGCTGTGGAATACATTTTGTTGCATAAATTTGATATTATTGATTGGTCTTATAGTCTCATTTTTCTTCCTCATACCTCCACTTAAACATGAGTGCATATGAGTATGTATGTGTGTGTCCATTGTCACCATCTTTCGCATTGTAGGCATTAAGGAAAGTTGGAACTTTTAAGGTTTTATTCTTTAATATATTTAGAGATATTAATACTAACATGAATTAAGTTTGGTACAATAATTTTATGATCGTGAATTTTTAAAGGAACAGTGGTTTATTTATTAGACTTGACACCATATGAATCATAGTTTTGTTACAAGTGTTTAGAGCACTGTTAATCAGGTGTAGATTAGTAATGTAATTGTTGGAGGATGTTGTGTTTTATCCTGTCATTGTGTCTGCAGGTGGTCATTAATTTCTGCATCGTTGACAGTGTATAACACAGCTCCTTTTGTGGAAACATTATGGTTCTTTGAGTATGTGCTTCAGGAACTTTTCATTTTCTCTGCATTGTCTCCTGCATGTAAGAGAATTTAAACTAGATGTCTTTAGTCTAAGAGAAGAACTGACTGAGGTAAATAAATACTGAAGAAGTTGAGTGCTCTTACATAAGTTCTTAGCATGAAAAAAATGTTTATGATTAAATATTATTAAAGCAAAGTAATGTAGAATTTTCCTTTATTAACACTAATTTATTCTGTTAGAATGGAAAAACCTCTAGAATTATATTAGGATTAAATCTTAAAAGTAATTATTTTTGTCTATATATGCCTTCTTGTGTATATGTTATTTTCATAAGATATACAAACATTTATTGATGTTTGCATTATAAGTATCTGAGATGAGGATTCCATCCTTTTATATTTTATTTCTTCATAATGCTGGGCAGTCCAGGTGTTTTCTGGGAGCATTTTCTTTTTAATAAACTTTGTAAATGTTAGATGTTAAAATAAGAGTGCATTTCTGAAAAATTAAACCTATAAAAATAATATAGCTAGTTATATGGAGAATAAAAGTGATAAAATGTTAAATTCCTTACCCCCATTTCCCTAAAATATTTAAACATAGTTTCCATGTAGTATGATTTTTTAAAAATGTAGTAAAAGCTTTTAAGGAAGCTTCTGTGCGATTATGACTGACTTTTTTGAATTAAAAAAAAACTTTCCATCTTTCTGATATTTCCTTGTTTCAACTTTTATTTCTAAACTTTTTTTTTTTTTTTAAAGGTTTTATTTATTTACTTGAGAGAGGGAGCCTGATGTAGGGCTCTATCCCAGGACCCTGGGATCATGACCTGAGCTGAAGGCAGACGCTTAACCCACTGAACCACCTGGGCACCCTATTTCCAAACTTCTTACATCCTCCTCTAACAGAAGAAAAATGTTGGATCTTTTGACTTTAGAATCTGGCAGCCAGTACTTCTACTATACTAAGTTATGCAAATAAGAAGAGTCCAGTAATCCAAGAAGCATTACCAGAAGGCAAACAGTTTCTGGAAGTTAGAGATACTTCTTGGATAACTGTTGGGAGCAAACCCATAATACTTTTTTTTAAACCAGGTTTTTGCTCATTTCTTCTAGGATTAAAGATAATTTAATAATCTGTGCTTTGACTAGGTTGCTAATGGTTTCAAGAAGGTGGTTCTGTAGTGATAGAAATTGAACAAGTGAATGGAGACACCTAAGCAGTTGGGGGCAGCCATTTAACCTATGTCTATTTGGCAGCTACAGAATGAAAAATGTATAATGTATATTTTTAAAGGTTCTGAAAAATAAATAACAAATAATGGTTTTTACAAATATTAAGCCTTAGACAAGTAGCAATAATAGCATTCTCTGCAGTGAAATTTTTACTTAGTGTGCATAAATTCTCTGATATCTCTTGCTTATTGTAGTGTTTGATGATGGTGATGAGAGAACACTGAGACGCACTTCACTTTGCCTAAAAGGAGAGAGGCATTTTGCTGAGAGTGAGGTAGGGTGCTATGGATGGGCTTTTTGGGTTGTATAACTTCTAACATCAAGGCAAAATATGATTTAATTTGTCTGTTGTTTCTTACCTAGACACTTGACCAGCTGCCCTTAACAAATCCGGAGCATTTTGGAACTCCAGTAATTGCGAAAAAGACAAACAGAGGAAGGAGGTCCTCTCTTCCTGTGTGAGTGTTTTTATGTACAGTAACGTTAGAATTATTACAACATTAAACAAATGATTTTCTAGGATGGCTAAAATTGTTCAGGTAACTTTCCCATAGTATCTCTTATCCTTATGTTAGACATTTTGCCTTGAGCAGATCTTGTTCTTAATTATTCTCATTATTTTGTCCAAGAATTATCACAACGCCTTTTTTAAAAAGGCTAATTTTGTCTTGAGTTACTTTGCCAAATTCCTTAATTGATATAATGTTTTTTTTTTCTGCATTAAGTGAGTATATGTGTTTTTTAGCCTTTTTATATCAAAAACATTTCAAAAACATAAACTTTCAGGGCTCCTGGGTGGCTCAGTCAGTCTAGTGATTCTTGGTTTCAGCTCATGTCAGGATCTCAGGGTTGTGAGATTGAACTCCATGAGACTGAGCTCTGCACTCAGCAGGGTGTCTCCTTGAGATTCTCTTCCTCTCCCCCCATTTGTGCACACTCTCTCTCTCTCCCTTTCACTGTCTAAAAATAAATAAATCTTTACAAAAAAGCTACAGTAAGCTTTCATATACTTATCATCTAGATTCACTAACTTAAAATTTGTTGGCACATTTGCTTTATCATTCACTCTGTAGGTGAATATTATAATTATTTTTTATTTAATGATAATTTTAATTGGTCAAACCATCTGGGAGAATATTGCAAGCATCAGATCTACCTTTAAACACTTGAAGAATAAGGAAATTCTCCTACATAGTTAAAGTATGATTATCAAATTCAGAAAATTTAACATTAATAGAATTCTATTGTCTAATAATATATAATCCATATTTCAGATTTTGCCACTTGGCCCAGTAAAAGCTTTTATAAGCATCCCCTGAATCCAGGATCTAATCCAAAACCATGCATTACATTTAGTTTATATGGTTCTTTTTTTTTTTTTTTTTAAGATTTTATTTATTTATTTGAGAGAGAGGGCAGAGTGTGAGTGAGCGAGTGAGCATGAGCAGGGGTGAGAGGCAGAGGGAGAGGGAAAAGCAGACTCCTCGCTGAGCAGGGAGCCTGACGTGGGGCTTGATCCTAGGACCCTGAGATTATGA
This sequence comes from Ailuropoda melanoleuca, assembly GCF_002007445.2. Lineage (NCBI taxonomy): Eukaryota > Metazoa > Chordata > Mammalia > Carnivora > Ursidae > Ailuropoda > Ailuropoda melanoleuca. Next base: position 1,511,776 of record NC_048231.1, read on the forward strand.
CCTGAGGCAGATGCTTAACCGACTGAGCCACCCAGGCATCCCTAGTTTATGTGGTTCTTAAATCTCCTTTAATCTGGAAAAGTTCTTCAGCTTTTTTTTTTTTTTTTNTTTTTTTTTTTTTTTTTTTTTTGGTCTTTTCATGACCTTGACATTTTTGAAGAGTACAGGCCAATTTTGTAGACTTTTCCTCACTATGGGTTTGTCTGCTTATTTTATTCTCTAGGTAAGTTAACTTAAACCATCACATGTTTCTTAATGAGATCTTTTCATAACCTGTTAGGAAATTAGAGTTACATTATCTGGCATCTGGCATACATAAAAAGTAGAAGGACAATCTTTTTAAAAAAAATGTAACTGGCACTGTAAATACTTCATGGTGACATAATTAGGCTTTTCTGTCCCAGCTGGTGGTTGGCATAAGAGCTAAATCCAAATCCTCATTCATCTAGTGACATGGACTCAGAGTTACCATGGATAGCTCAGGACTACTTTGGGACTAGGGAAGTATCTATCTCTTCAATTTCAATAAGAGTGAAGAAACTACTACTCTGTAGTAATCCACATTAGAAATTGAATTGTACATGTTAAATTCACACCACTCTGACTGTCTCAACAATGGCTTATGTGAAGATCCTGATGAAGTTATTCTGACTTTTAGTAATGAAGATGAAAAGGAAGAAGAGAGTAGTGAGGAGGAAGATGAAGATAAGCGACGTCTCAATGATGAATTATTAGGAAAAGTTGTAACTGTGGCATCTACATCTGAGAAGACTGATTGGTATCCTGCATTGGTAAGTCAGATTTATTTGCAGAATTAATCAACCATTTAAAATATTTGTTTAAGGGTGTGCCTGGCTGGCTCAGTAGGTAGAGTATGATCTTCTTGATCTCAGGGTTGTGAGTTCAAGCCCCACGGTGGGTGTGGAGCCTACTGAAAATTTAAATAAGTAAACAAATGTTTAACATGGATTTTTAAAAAGCATTTACAATTTTTTGAAAGTATTGCACAAATTTAATTTGGACTTTATTGCAGAGTTTAGCAATCCTACTTAGGTCCCACATATTTCAGTGTCTTCTCTTGTTATTTTCTTTCTTTAATTTTCTATAACCAGTCATTTTTTGGGATTTTTCAGCTCTTCTTTCAAAATATGTCCAGTGGTCTCTTTTTATTCCTATTACCATTTTACAGTCAATTTGTGGTATTTACCTCCAAGTTCCCTTAACTTGATTCCTGAGCTTTTCGCTAAATCCAGACTATTTTTCTAGAAGCAATTTTTATAGAGAAATAGTTTTAAAATACTGATTTAATCATGATAGTTCCATTCTCCAAAAACCCCACAGAATTTTCACTGACTGCCTAATGGATCAATTCTGCATTCTTTTTTTTTTTTTTATGTACAAGTAATTATTTATTTATTTAATGATTTTTTTTTTATTATATTATGTTAGTCATCATACAGTACATCCCCAGTTTCCGATGTAAAGTTCGATGATTCATTAGTTGCGTATAACACCCAGTGCACCATGCAATACGTGCCCTCCTTACTACCCTTCACCGGTCTATCCCATTCCCCCCCCCCACTCCCCTCTGAGGCCCTCAGTTTGTTTCTCATAGTCCATAGTCTCTCATGTTTCATTCCCCCTTCTGATTACCCCCCCTTTCTTTATTGCTTTCTTCCCCTACTGATCATCCTAGTTCTTGTGTTCCATAGATGAGAGAAATCATTCAATTCTGAATTCTTTAGTTGGATAGCTGAGACCATCCCAGCTCTTAGTTTGTTTCCCATTTTCAGTGTAAGCTCTGTACTTGGGTTCTTTCTTAACTGCTCCCTCTTCTTAACTTCACTCTTCTAAAACTTTACCCTTGCCTTAAATCAATGAGTATTTACTGAGGATATGCAGTGAGTTCAGCTCTAAATTCCTTAGAAAAGAGAAAGATATGAATCTTGTAACACATTGCTCTCAAGAATCTTATATACATCTAAGAGATCACATAGCAATTAAAGACTAAATAGTCCTTTTTTCTTTTTTTTTTTTTTTTTTTTAAGTAGGCTCCATGATGAGCATGTAGCCTAATGCAGGGCTTGAACTCACGATCCTAAGATCAAGACCTGACCTGGGCTTAACAGTTGGACACTTAACAGACTGAGCCATCCAGGAGCCCCTCTATCATCATCAGTTTTAGTTTTTGTTTTTTTTTTAAGATTTTATTTATTTATTTGCCAGAGAGACAGAGAGCACAAGCAGGGGGAGTGGCAGGCAGAGGGAGAAGCAGGCTCCCAGCTGAGCAAGGAGCCTGATGCAGGACTCCATCCCAGGAACCTGGGATCATGACCTGAGCTGGAGGCAGATGCTTAACCGACTGAACCACCCAGGCATCCCATTCTATCATCATTTTTAAAACTTGGTACAGACACTGGAGTAGGACAGGAAGTATTGGGGAAAGGAAGGGTACACTGAGGCTTTGGAAATGGCGAGTCTTGATGGGTTGGCAGGGAAATCTAATCTTTGCTTACCTGGGAAAGGAATGAGAAGAAAGGATGCACAAGAGTATTATTTCATGAGAGGAATCAATAATACTTGGTAACACCTGTCTCCATTTTCTCCTTTTTCTACTCCTCTCTTCTGAAATGTCTTAAGGTTTAGCTTAAGTCCCACCTTTTCTATAGAGTCTCCCCTAACCACTCTAACATAACTATGCCCCTTCTCTGAATTTTATTTTTTGAATTTTGGATTTTGATATCACACATATCTCCAACAACAATGTTGGCACAAAACATGTCCCAAATTAGATCCTTTAAAGAACCAAGCCCATTTTTTAAGGTTTTTATGTGCATGTAAATACATTATTTAATTGCTATATATAATAGATTTGCTTTACATAAGAAAAGTCTGAAAATCCTTTGAGCCTTTCAGTTGTACAGGCAGACAGGTAAGTGGGTTTGGATTCAGAATATTTAGGTCATAATTTTTCAAGAGATTTTTTAATTCCTTCATTTACTTAACAGATTTATTGTTTGCTAGGTGATGTAGAAAGTAAAAGATAAGTAAGACACCAATCTCACGTTTGATAATTTTATAATTTAATGCAGAGAATAATTCAAGTAAGTATACATACAATAGTATATGTTCAACATTAGGATTTCTTGTTTTGAGAGATTACATTTATATAAAGGAGATCCAGAAAGCCTTCATGAAGCTGTTGCTTTTGAACCAAGCCTTGATGGATTTAAAGTTAGTTAAACAAAGCTTCTGTAGAGGACTTTCTTAGAGGAAACAAGATAAGTAAAAGCAGAGAAGCAAGGGGTTTGTTCATGGTACTATTTGCTCTGGGAATCCATTTTGGCTAAATATTAGACACAAATAAGGGAATCATAGGAAGTAAGCCTGGGAAGATAATTTGGATCTAGGGCAGAAGGGTGGCCATAATTCTGCATAGAATTTTGCAGAAGAGTAACATTATTTGAACTGCATATTTTGGAATATTAATGAGGCAGTAGTATGGTGAGTAGATTGTTGGAAAGACTAGAAATGGCAGGAATAAATTTGGAGGCCAATTTAGTGGTTCACAGGTGAGGTAATTAAGCCCTGGGCTGTGCCTACTCATCTTTTAAGACTTAACCTTAAGCCTTTGCTGCCATACCTTTTCCTTCCCCCAGTTGGGTTAAGTCTTCCTCCTAGGTGTTTTCATATCTCCATCCTTACCCTCCATGGTGTTCGTTTTGTGTTTACCTCTCCATTATGCTGTTAGCTCCTTGAGGACAGACAAAACGCTATTAGTAGTCTAATAATAACCAGCACCTAACAAACAGACGAACATTACTGCTGTCTGATGTTAAGACAGCTGATATGACTGCCAAGAATTTTTAATTATCTGGATATATACTGTTTAATACGATAGCCACAGTCCTCAGTGACTGTTTACATTTAAGTGTAACTTAATTAAAATTAAATAGAATTAGAAATTCAGTCTCTCAGTTGCACTAGCCACATTTCAGGTGCTTAGCAGTGCAGCTACAGAACATTTCCATCATTGCATAAAGTACTGTGGGTGGTGCTAGGTTGTAGCAGAGGGGCTGGTGTTAGGGATGATAATGGACAGATAGATTTCAGCAGTTTATTAATAGACTTTAATTTTTTTTAAATATTAAGTGCTATAAAGAATGTATAGAGATTATTTACTAATGTTAAGACATTTGTTATTTTTAGAAGTTAAATTAAAAAGTTCTTACTCAGATTTTCTTTGATTTGTTTTCATTACTAAAACTTGAAATGTCTGGTAAGAAAGGGAACTTAGGTGTTTATTTTAGAACCTAGGTGTTTATTTTGAACAAATAGCAGATTTCAAAATAGATCTTGATTGAAGTGTATTTTTAAAAAATTTTAATATGTCGGGGTGCCTGGGTGGCTCAGTCAGACTCTTGATTTTGGCTCAGGTCATGATCTCAGGGTCCTGAGATCGAGCCTCGAGTTGGGCTTTGTGCTCAGTGTGGAGTCTGCCTGAGATTCTCTTGTCTCCCCCTCTCCCTGTGGCCCTGCCCCAATTCACACACACTCTCTAAATAAATAAATAAATAAATAAATAAATCTTTTTAAAAATTATAATATGCCAAATTTTCATCACGGATCATATGTTTTACTTTTTGGACAGTAAATTTGTAGCTTAGAATAAGTCCTAATTTTTTGAAGTGGTGGTCATATTGTAATTTATATTGTATTAACTATTCATTGTATAATCTAATGACTAAATAAATTTAACACCTAGAAAATCGATGTGCTAAATAAAAATTACAAGGCAGCCTTCTTTTTTAAGTAATTCATTTATAATGGAAATTACTGACCGTGAAACTATTTCTTACAAAATATAATCCATTTGAGAAGTGAGGGGGATCCAGAATTATTTATTTTTTTTTCAGAATTATTCTTTTCAAAAAATTGTTTGTTTTTTGAGCAAGGGAATTAGGAACCAATCTGTTCTTTTTTTATATTTCAGGTAATATCTCCCAGCTGTAATGATGACATCACGGTGAAAAAAGACCAGTGTTTAGTTCGATCATTTCTCGATTCTAAATTGTGAGTCACTTAATAGTGTTACATTGGGAGAAAGAAAATGAAATAACAGTGATACTCTTCCATAGTCCAGGCTTTATTTTTAAAAGTCTTATCATTTCATGAACTGAGAAGTCATTACATAATATGCTTTACTTTTTGTAATGTATTTTTTCTAAGAAGTTTATATAAAAACTGAACAACAGTATGTGAGAATAATATTTAAAAAGTTTTATAAAGCATGGTATTGGTTTTCAATTGTAAAAATTTGGTATTTTTATTATGTGTACTATTTCATATTATGAACTATGAAATTTACTTTTCATAGAATTTTCTTAGAATATTACTAAAGTAATTATTTTGACTTTTTTTCTGATTAAGTCACATTTTTAGAAACTTTAATCTCAGCTTTGCTTTGTTTTCCAAAAAGGATGTAAAAAAATTATATGCGTGTGTGTGTGTGTATGTATGTGTGTAGAAATGGAATTCTCTGTGGAAAATTTAGTATATCTTACAGTGATAAAAATATTTTAATATTACCTTATTTTTTTTTTACTAAACTGAATAGTAAATTTAAGAAATAATAAAGATCAAAATAGACATTGTGTCTTCTATAAGGAAAATATCATGCTGATATAAACTACCCCATACCGTGTGTAGGAAAGATTGCATAAATTAAACTATTACAAACGTGAGGCTTTCAGATTAGTGTATTTTGAGTATGTGAATCTTAAGAATTAAGGTACTAGCTCTGCCTATATTACCTCTTGCCCTTTATTAAGGCTTAAAACATACATGGTCTTTTTAAAACTTAGGCAAAATAATTTTGATTTTGAGGTTTATATTTTTTTCTGTGTTAATATTATTTAAGTGATAATTTTTACTTTAATAATGGTTTCCCTTCCCTTTATTCTTCTCTATTATTAGTTATTCTATAGCAAGAAAGGATATCAAGGAAGTAGATATTCTCAATCTACCTGAATCTGAGCTCTCTGCTAAACCAGGTAAAATAGGAGTGAATCCATCCATTATTTCATGATGTGGCTCTAAATGGCAAATAGTGACTAAACCAAGACTGAATATTCTCTGGTGCCATTTTAATTGCTTAGGGTTAATATCTACTCTTATTTGATGGCTATTTTTTTAATGGCTAGATAAAATATTTTATTTGTAATTTTTAAGTAAATTTAACTTTTCATGTTTTACCATTAATATATTTAACAGTATTTTCTAGAGTAATAATAAACATTGATATAACATTATGACTTAGATATATTGAAGTCTGCTGTATCATTTTATAAGGGACAGCTGAATATGAGTCCAAATCTTCTTATTCTATTATTCTATGTTGCTAATTTCATAACAACTGTTTATTCTTAGGGCTACAGAAAGCAAGCATCTTCTTAAAAACTAGAATTGTTCCTGATAATTGGAAAATGGATATAAGTGAAATCCTTGAATCATCCAGTAGTGATGATGAAGATGGTCCAGCTGAAGAAAATGATGAAGAGAAGGAAAAGGAGGCCAAAAAGGAAGAAGAAGAGGTGGTAGGTGAAATTTTATGTTTGTAACTTAAAGACATTGTAATACTTTAAAGTAAAAATTGCTGCCTTTGTATACTTTCCCTCATTTAGATGTGCTATATTATTTTTTTTTCCATGGGAAATAATTTACGTATTTAATAGCATTGATATACAGCAGGCATCATGCAATAGATGTGCTATATTATTTGTTTCTGCCTTTTTCTAGCTTAAATCGATTTGGTGATTTTTTGGATTCTAATGCAGTGGGTAAATCAGAACTAATTTTTTTTAGCATACAGAGAACTTTTCAGGTGAAATAATCAAGTACAAACTTTCCAAACAACCATGGAGAAGAAAAATGTAACTTTTAGGTATATTACATGTGTTAACTCATTTAAATTGTTACCATGTGGAATAGCTAGTATTACCCTACTTTAAAGGTGGGGAAAGTGAGGGTCACAAAGGTTAAGTAACTTTCCCAAGGTTACACAGTTCAAATGTGGAGATTAGGGATTTAAACCCAGATCTGATCTGTCTGAATTTAGAAACTTTACCTCTTTCAGATATTTCAGTGTCTCAAGAATAGTGGGAATTAAAAAACCTATCCAAACTAAAAGAATATTTCTTTTGGCAGTTTGATAAATCATAGAAAAGAGATTGTTTTTATAAGTGCTAATGGGTTTTTTTGGTAATATTATGTCATTTAGGATATATATCTATAAATGTAGGAAATTATTCATGGACTACCACATAATAGCTTATACGAATGTTGTTGTCTACTTATTCAGCAATGTTTTGTCAAGTGGGATAAACTGGTAGTATATTTTTGGTTGTTATGAGGTAAAGAGACCTAGGGGCAGACAAAGAGAATGAGTTTACCAAAAAGAAGATCTATTTGAGCATGAAAAAGATTTCCTTGGAAAACGTGGAATGCTTGTTTCTATTTTACATATACAAATATTAATTTATGAAATAAAATGAGTATACTTGTATGTGATGAAGGGGATGTGATATTTCTTTCCTTTTACTTCCCCTGCAGTATTTGGTTTTTTGCACTCTGAAATCAGAATGGCGGTTCATACTTACAGGCTGCCTACAGAGTTGCCATAGTAACATGCTGTTGGTTTTAAGTGAGCATGCTCGGAAAGACAGGAAGGTTTAGCAGAGGCTTGGCAGGTTGCCAATGGAGGTTTGCCAGATGCTTTGAAATGGGCTGTCTTTCTTTTCCTTTCATGTAATGTCTGATTTTTATGTGGAAGAGAATGTAAGTAGTGCTGTATAACCCTGCGGATGCTATACCCTAAGAGGGAAAGCAAATATTTGCAAGTCAGACTGAAAAATGTTCAGACACTGTACTGATTAAGTAGAAGGGGAATCTAACCATTTTGCATTTGAAAGAAAATGCAGCATATAGGTAAGATTTTTTTTCTAAAATGTATTTAGTTACCATTTTGATTGCCAAAAATGGGGTTAAATAAGAATTTTAGGTGTTGATGATGTGGCTAATAATGGTAGGGCTCATAACCAAGCGTAATTGTTTCTTGTAAAAGAGACAGTAGGAGTCTATTTTTAGAATATCAGAGGATGAAGTCTATTTTTCTGAAACATAAGATAGATTTTGAAGTGGAAATGATAATGAGACAGTTTGGCAAAATTCAGGATTTAAAGTCTAAATATTAAATGTGATTTTTGTATTTTATCTGTATTTATTTATAGATTATATGTTTTCAGGGTAAATAGGCCACATTTTCAGGGTGTGAACTGTTGCAGTCTGCTTTTGCTTTTTTTTTTTTTTTTTTTTAAGAATTAGCATTAGTTAGGATCTGATATTGCCAAATATTGAAAAAAGATTAGTTTATTTTTGCTAATACTTTTAATTGGTGTCCTTTTTAGAATGCATTTTCTTTACTCCCCACCCCCCAAAAAGCAAACCCTGAAATTTTAAACAAAGAGAGTAAAAAGAGCTTTGTAGTAAGGTTGGAAAAGATGGCTATAAAATAGTAAATAGTGTTCTTATTACAGCTATTAATTTCATAAAAATCACAGCATTTTATTCAAGCTGTTAGTAAATGTTAGTAAAAAGGAATGAAGAGCAGAGGCAAGCTCTGTTACCTATTGTTTGCAGGTAATAAGAAATTTAAAAATGTAAGGACCTTTGTAAGGGATAGTATCTTCTTAAAATGTTACTTAAATTATGAACCCATTAAAATTAAGTGAAAAAGAATGCTTTTCATCTACTGAGAAATAAAAGCAAAATTACAACATTTAGGCACTGAGTTGTCTGTTAATTTAAATTATTTTCCAGATGGTCAATTTCATAGCATATACTTTATGGAATTACTTGACAGGAACTGATTCCTCTTTTTTTCTGGCCATAGAGGTAGATTTCTTGAATGAGATTTTGGTTGCTTTAGAAAAAAAAAATCAGCTGCATTTCTTGCTCTTGGATTTAAGATTTAGTTGCTGAATCATTCTAATTTGTCTTGAACAGTAATTTTTAAAAATTTAATGTATTGATAAACTGAAAAGCAGTTTAGTCTATATATAACAAAGGGAAAAAAGTGGGTATGGTATAAAATTAAAATTAATTAAAGTCTGATAAGCCAGGGCCTACCTGGCTTAGTCATTACAGGCCTTCACTAGGTGAGGCTAAGCTGTTGTATTGCATTGTAGATCATATACTTCTGAAACGTAGTAATGCTATGCTTTTCCTGAAAATTTAACGTTGCTTTATAATGATAAAAAAGATCTTTAATATTCTATAAACCACTATAACAGTACTTTAGCTTGTCATTTGGTGTTTGTAAATTTTATGCAGTAGAATCATACAAGTGTTAGATACTCCTGCAGTGTTAATGGACAGTGGACATTGTTTTCATATTTGATGCTTTGAGTACCCTAAAATAGCCTAAATAAGATTTGAGATTCATGACTTTACCATGGAGGAGCATCTTTTTTACTTAATATTATTTCGAATTCCTAAGCATTTATAGTTCAGGATTGGAATACAGGAAATATGTTTCATACTGTTACTGGGTAGGAAAAGACTTGAGAGTCTGACAGGAAGTAGGTCCAATCTGTTAATGACTGTAAATTTTAACCTATTGGTAATTATATTGAAAAAAGCCCTGGAGAATATTTTTGTAGGTATTACCTAAGTGTCTTTTGTTAAGAAAATTTTATATTAGAAAAGATACACTGATTTCCTTTAGAGCTTTGAAATTGATTGAAAAGTCCATGTAAACATAACTAATGATGTTTATTCATAAGTTATTCATTTATTCCATATAGTTACTTTGGATGAATGTAGGAGAGTTGTCTAAGGATAAAGTGAATAGGTGAAGACATCAAGGGGGATTTGACTAGTTGCAGCTCTTTTATCCTTTAGTTTGCTATATGTAGCCTTATGTGTTGGGCCCTTACAAAAATCTCTTCTAATTTCAAATTTAGGAATGAAAATAAGAATTTAGTGAATTTTTATAAAAGATGCTCTTTTTTTGTTTACAAGTACTGACATCCATTTTTCCAGTCTTTGAATTTTCTAGGGATCACTATTATATCTATTGCCTAGGATTATATTCCACTATTATAAAAATCAAAGTGCTTGTGTTTTTTTATTTATGGAAACTGGAATTTTTTTCTTATGTGTAAATCAAGTGTTATTTGTATTTATGTTGTCTTGTAAAGGCATTTGTTAGTAATCTTTCAGGATCACTTGGGTATAAACCTATAGTAAATGCTTGATAACTCAGGGAAATTATGCTAAGTCAATAGAATTTAAAGAAAAATTTACAGGTAATATTAGCATTTTAGGTATATCTAGTAACTCCAGGTGTCAATCAAGTGTTTCTAAGCAGATTCTATAAAATTAATTTTCAATGAATAATTGAGACTTTATTGCACTCAAATATAATAACTTATTTGCAAAAGTCTTGAAGTTTAGCCTATTGAACAAGGAAACAAAATGTCCTAATGTGTTTAGCAAGACCTTTCTTCATAGAATTAGTGTAAGAGTAACCAAATTAGGTTCACCTAATCAGATTAATGAGGATTGCACATTTGTACACACAAATAACTGCATTTTTATGTATTTACAAAAAGACACTTCTCAAATTATTTCATAGTGTGGTAGCATGAAAGAGGGTTGACTGAATATAAAGCCTTCGATGTGATAGTATCCAAACCGCAGCTTGATGATTAAAAGTAGAAAGTGTGTACCTTTTCAAGTAGGGGGGAGAAATGATTAGACTCAGTCAAGTCTGATATAATACAAGAGTCCTATAATAATTTGTTTTAAGCAGATTGTTGTTGAACTGTTTTCTGAAATTATCAAAGTGTCTTACCACATAATGAACATATCATGACATGTTACGTGTTCCCTGAAATTTTCTGTTTCAGTGTACACAGCATGGAAGAATGATACCACTCTGAATTTTATGGCTACCAACTTTTGCTGGGCCTTCGACACCATTAGTCAATTCCCAGTTTCTATAATCAAATCACTGTGTCCTCCACCCCTGCCCCACTCCACTCCAACTTCAGAAAGAAACTAGGAATATCAGATTGGGAATATACACTACACTTCACTTGCCTGCTCTCCTTCCCTTAAGTACAATTGATAATATGTTGCTCTTTCTATATGATGAGTCCCTCAGTTTATGCTCTGGATCTCATTCCCTTTTTTCTTATCTTAAATTATGAACTATCACTTCTTTCCAGGATCTTTATAACCTGTTCTGTTGCTTCCTTCTCATCAGTTTTTAAAAACATGCTTCCGTCTCTCCCAGCCTTCTGACAACCCCTCCAGATACTGTCCTCTCTCCTTGCCCTTATGACCAGATTACTCAGTTACATCCAGTGTCCTATTTCCTGACCTCCTGTTCACTCTTAATTCGTTGTAGTGTGTCTTGTACTCCCACCACAGCCAGAACAACCAGTGACCTTCAACAAATTTTCTGTACTAAATCCAAAAAATTTTTGTCATGATCTCATTTGACTCTTTAGCAGCATTCAGCATTTTGACATGCCTACCTTCTTCAGTCACCTGACATCCATGACATTACATTTTTTTCTAGTTTACTTCCTAACTGATATAATGACTCCAAATCTATATGTACATCAAAGATGTCTCTTCTTAGCCCCAGACATTTATATTAAACTGCCATCGAGGCTTATTTTGTAAGTACTCAAACTTAATATGTACAAGAACTGTTTTCATTTACCCCGCCCCAAACTGCCCATCCTCATGGTTGTCCCTGATTTATTTGAATAGTAGCATGATCCACCAATTATGCAAACCAGATACATGGCAGTCACCTTAATCCTTCCACTCTTGCCCCTCTAACCAATGAGAACCAAATCATCTTTCTTCTGCCTACTTGATGGCTTTCCGGTTTGCCCACTTCCCTGTTTCTACTCTCTGCCACCTTAGTCCAAGCCAGTATTCTCCTTTACCTACACGAATGCAGTAGTAACCTTTCCATGTCCTGCTGGCCTTCTCCAGTCTATTCTCTGCACTGAACCTAAGCAGATTTTTTAAAATGAGAAATCTCGGTGTGATTCCTCTTGGTATAAATTGATTTTAGGGCACAGAAATAGTTGTATTTATTCTTTTATATTGAAATACTTCTAAAACATTACATAATGTCACCTCTTTCTAAAAGTAGTATACTGGACATTACTTACCTTCATATTTACTCAAGATTTAATTATTGTATTCTTTTAATACAGTCCTATCATGGCTTTTAGCCCTTATCCTAAATGATCAATGCCTGTTAAGATTGTGAGTTTTCTCTGTTTCCTTTCCTATAAAATCTGTATTGTCAACTGATAGTTTTTACATATGATAACTTTCTGGACAGTTCAGAATTCTACTTGTGGCGCAGGGCTTTACTGGTAGCCTAGGGGAAGTCATTTTGACTAATGGATCACCAGCGTTACCAGACTTAATGTTATGGGGTTTTTTTCTTTTTCTTTTTTTATTTAAATTTTCAGTTTTCACTTTTCTTTTTCTTTTAAAAAAAATTTTTTTTTTTAAGATTTTATTTATTTATGTGACAGACAGCCAGCGAGAGAGGGAACACAGCAGGGGAATGGGAGAGGAAGAAGCAGGCTCCCAGTGGAGGAGCCCGATGTGGGACTCGATCCCAGAACGCCGGGATCACGCCCTGAGCCGAAGGCAGACGCTTAAGGCCTGCGCCACCCAGGCGCCCCCTAAAATTTTTAAAATTTATTTGACAGAGGTGGAGAGAGAGCAGAAGTACGGGGAGAGGGAGGGAGAAGCAGACTCCCCACAGAGCAGGGAGCCCCACATGGGGCTCAGTCCCAGGACCCTGGGATCATGACCTCAGCTGAAGGCAGACGCTTAACCGACTGGGCCACCCAGGCACCCCTAAGTTTTCTTTTTAAACTTAGGTTTTCGTTTGTTATATTTCACTGAGGTGTTATGACAACCAAATATATCTGTTATACCACAGCATACATCATCAGTAAGATGTAGCTTTCCTTATACTGCAATTAAAATATTTAGCTTTTGTAGGAGATAGAATCAGGTAAAGATGCCCACACCGAATAATGTTCTTAGTTTAGTTTTGGAGACTTAGTGACTTTTAAAGATTGTTTATTGAATCTTCACAACAGGATTTCATATGAGTGAGGAAACAGAGGCGTAGAGACATTACAGAAGTTTTCACAGACTTTTAAAAAAATTTTCTCTTCTCTCCATTGTAAGGTCTATGGAAACAGTGGTGGATGTCAGGTTTTTTTGTTGTAGTTTTTTCCTTTTCCCACCAATATGCGTATCCATCAACTACCACAGAACTTGGCTAATATTAAACCTTCATTAAATAGTTTCTGAATAAATGAACAAGTGTGGGCCATGCAATTATCCTAACATACTGCTATTTGAAACAAAGTGTTGGAAGATTTGTTGTAAGGTTCCAGAAAGTTCACTTTGGAAGAAACCATGGGATAAAGGTATCTATCTTCTCTTCATAATATATGCTTTCTTTTTTCAGGCAGTGCACTCTGTAGGCAATCTCATTTCCTTACATAATTTTGTGAGTTTATAAATTAATTCTTTTTGGCTTAACCTAGTTTGGGATACTTTTCTGCCACTTGCAGTAAAGGTTCTTTACTGATACTCCTCTTCCTTTGTATCTTGTCCTACTTATTTCAGGTGTCTTCTGATAGGTCTTTTGCCCTCCAATCCATTCTTCATAGACCTCTTTCTAACATATAAACGGTTCCTGCTAGAAACCCTTTAATGGTCTCAGCACCAGCGGGATGAAGATTTGGTCTTTTATCATAGCCCTTTACAAGTTTGGCCCTTCATAATTTGACCTGTGCCCACTTTTCTATTCTCCCTGCCACCATTCTCTAGCAATACGTAACTTTTTTTTAATACCCTGCCTCTCCATTTAGATTTTGCTCAGAAGCTGCTTGTTGAGTTTTCAGGTATATTACGTTGAGTATCACTTTTCTGTTGCCCCTTGCTTTAATCAGTACTAAATATAGTAGGGAAAATAAAAGGAAAGTTGAAAAAACTCAGACAATGATAAACAATAGCTGAGATTTAAAGAATCCAACAAGAATCCACATAGAATCCAAGACTTCTGTGTGGGAACAAATAGCAGCTTTACTTGAGTTAAGGTTGAGTATGACCTATAAATGTTCTGTGCATTCACCAGTAATAGATTGTTCTGGCATTTATTGCAGTTTTTAAAAATCAGCGTGGCTATTTGATATGTTTCAAACTTCAAATTTTCTACAATAAAAGCACGAGTGGTACTGGTATCACTGCTCTTTCATGTCTGTCCTCCAGCCCAGGGGCAGCTGCAGAGCTGCTACTTCCGTTGTGTTTCTTGCAGTACTTAGTTCTCCAGAGTGGAGCTTTCCAGGGCACTGTCTTATTACCTCCTGTTTTCCAACAGAATCTGCCTGCTGCAGAGGACTTTCAAGTTCAGCCTCTTTGTTTTGGAGTAGGTGGGGTGGGGGAAGGAAGGTCGAGGGATTGTAAGAACTGAAGAGCTGAGAAGACATGTGCTGGTGGGATGGGGTGAGAAGGGGAGCCAGTGAAGAGGGCCAGAGGACGGGCTGTAGCAGCAGCACGCAGGCTGAATGAAGCTGCTACTGTCCAAAATAACATTAACTCACAAAAACAAGATCTTGGTATGGAATAATAAGCACAGTATACTGGAATATATTTTTTAAGAAAGGAAGAAGGTGCTATATAATCAATAATTTATTAAGGATACCTGTAGGGTTTCGTGAGCAATGAGATACCCATCAACAGAAGATGTGTACTTTACATACAATGCAGTACAGTGCAGTGAAACCACAAAAATCAAGTTTAGTTACACCCTTTCGCACTCTCAAAATGTCGGTTTTTGTGGCTTTAATCTGTTATGTGCTAAGAAACTCCTTAGAACTGTGTATAAGTTACATGGGTGTGAGGGGCTTTGTGTAAAGTGCATCATCTTTTACTGACATGTTTTCACAATTTGGATGCTTGCAATATATATTTTCCTAATTTGTGTTCTGGGGAGTAGAGTTGCTAGCTAGGTAAGTTAATAGCTCAGCAAAAACAGGCATTTATTTATCTCTTATCCCAGTAAAATGCAGAAAGTCCATCTTTTACTAGAATTCACACCATTTCTGAATGAATAATCATTTTCTGATTCATGTATTTAGGAAAAGAATGAAGTGAGTGCTAACAAGTGATTGTGCCACGTGACCTGTGACTTTAGAACATCCTCAGCCATTCTTTTTTTTTTTTTAAGATTTTATTTTACTTATTTGAGAGACTGAGCATGAGTGGGGGAGGGGCAGAAGTAGAGGGAGCAACAGGCTCCCTGCTGAGCAGGCAGCCCATTGCGGGGCTCCATCCCAGGACCCTGAGATCATGACCTGAGCCCAAGGCAGACGCTTAACCAACTGAACCACCCAGGTGCCCCCATCCTCAGCCATTCTTATCTTTTCTTTTATCTGACTCCTGTTGCATTTATATTATCATTAATGCTAGCTCTGAAGCTCAGCGAATGGGAAATAATCGAAGAAAATCTCCCCAGTTTATTTTCACAGACATTGTTTTCATTCACATAATAACAGAATGTCTTAGCTAAATGCCAATCCCTGGTGATAAAATTGTGGGTAAAATAGGCCTGTCTTTAACCTTTGGAGCCCTTACAATGTGTGGGAACCTTCAGGATTGTAAACATGAATAACTTAAGACTTAAAATAAAAAGAATCTTGGCATTTACTCCTCTCTCTTTCTCCTTCTGGAGTAGGGGGTCATCTTTCTGTCATCAGAGAGCAAGACTAATTCAAGCATTGATTCTCCTCCTTGGACTGTTGTAATAGCTTCCCTTTCCCTTCCAGTCCATCTAAC
The DNA here is from genome assembly GCF_002007445.2 of Ailuropoda melanoleuca. NCBI lineage: Eukaryota > Metazoa > Chordata > Mammalia > Carnivora > Ursidae > Ailuropoda > Ailuropoda melanoleuca. The sequence goes on from NC_048231.1 coordinate 1,527,736, forward strand.
TCATTCTTGGCAGAGAGCTTTTAAAAGCACAAATCTGATATAATTCCTCTTCAGCTCTCTCAGATTCCAGTTCTGATTCTCTAGCGTATCATTAAAAAGTGCTTTCGTAATCACAGCCTGCCTTTGTCGGCCTCGCGTTTATGCTGTTTGTTCTAGCTCCTGGGCTCTCCACTCTTCACATTTTCACGCTTTCCCTGGTATAATCACTATCACTCCATCCCCAGCAGGACCACTGACCCACTCCTGTATTCTTTTATGTATTTTGCAACATTTTTAATGTTGTATTACATACATTGGCTTGTTTTTCATTGCTACACCCTCTGCTAGACTCAGAGGGTCAAAAGTAGAAAGTACCATGTCTTCTCATTTTAATCACAGTACTTTTGCATATCCCTCCCTGACTCATGGTAGCCATCAATAAATGTCTGAACTGAATTTGAAGATACAGTTTCCAAAATCAGAAAATTCATAATTTATTAGTGTATATAGATAGATGCACAACTATATATATAATACTAGGTAGTATATATTGATGCTAAATAAAATTATACATTTTTTGAAATTATGATCATGTTCATCCTTCTTCCATATCCTTAACCCTTTTCTCCATTCTGACATTTTACTGGGTACATAATTCCTCTTCACATGCTTGACTGAATGAAGGGAAGAAGGCATATCAGCAGTCTAGTGGACTTTACCTCCCATTATTACAAGCTTCTACTCTAAAACCCTTTAAGAATGCAACACCTTCTGGTTATTGACCAGGAGAGAGATACTATAGATATGAAGGTGCCACGAACAGGGGGGCACCTGGCTGGCTCAGTCAGCAGAGCATGCAACTCTTGATCTTGGATTGTGAGTTTGAGCCCCAATATTGGGGATAGAGATTACTTAAATAAATAAAGCTTAAAAAAAAAAAAAAAGAACTTCACATTAAAAAAATACCATGAACAGAGAAAGCACACCATGAGACCAAATATTAGCTCCCATACAAAAGCCAAAAAGGCAGATTCTTCTAGTTGGAGGCGTTTTCTAGCATATGCAGTTTTAGTCCAAGGTGACTAATACAGCTGTTTGCAAAAAAAAAAGATTGTGAAGAATTACTTATTGTAAGAAATTAAACAGTTTTAATTTTTGCAAAGACCATCAGGTAAATTTTAAACTGTGTTTCTAGCCTCATCTTTTTTCTTGTGGAAAATAAATTTCTTCTTAAGCAGATATTTATTTATAAGCAGAATTCTTTATTCATGTATGTCTTGCTTTTACATCTGATAACTGCAACTGAACTTAGAATTTTATGGCCATAATTTCTTATGGAACTTAATATGCTCTTGGACATCCACTAACTTTTATTTTTAAAGATTTATTTATTTATTAGAGACCACAAGCACACGAGTGTGCAGTGGCAGCGGGGGGGGGGGGATCTTAGGCAGACTCTCCACTGAGTTCATAACCTGAGCCGAAATCAGGAGTTGGATGCTTAGCTAACTGAGCCACCCAGGTGCCCTGGACATGCACTAACTTTTAAATCAAATTATTTAAAACACAAATTTTTAATCTATAAAACTTGGTAAGAATTTATGAAATGTTTGGTACAACCTTAATAAATACCTAATTCGCAGTTGATGGGTTCTTTTTTTTTTTTTTTTTTTTTTTTT